>NC_079449.1:4221940-4296940 GCF_903798145.1 Danio aesculapii | reverse complement strand
TTAATAAGAAGAACTCAGCGTGGCTGTGGCGTCATCGAAAGAAAACTCTCAACTGCACAGCAAGCACTAGTTTTTTATACATTCTAAAACAAAGCATGCAAATGAAGTGTTGTTGTCGGCAGGGTAAACTGCCTTTTCAGGCCTGATCTCATCAGCATGTAAGTCTGCAGAGTGGATGAAACCTGCCCAGCTACTGACCACATAAAAGGGGTTTCTTCCAACTGAAAGTTTCACCCTAAGACAAAGGCAGAAAACAGTGTGCAAAATGATGTTCTGGAGACCAGTCCTGTCTGACCAGTTGACCGAAAAGAGAAAACAATAGACACAGCCATGCTGTGAAACTGACAGTTTGCATTACTTTGGAGACAGTCAGGGCTCAGAAAAACCAAGACATTTTAGGGTCTGTCGCACCAGTTATATATATAGATAATATAAATTTATATTCCCACACTACAGTTTAACAAAGTGACTTTTATTGACATTTTAGTATTTTGAAACACTATATTGTATGATAAATAATTTATAGAGAATAAAATCTGTAGGAAACGTGCCGGCAGTTTATTAACTGGTTTTTACTCTGTAATTTGTAAGATCAACAAAGCCAATATATCACTTCAGACTATAAAAAATGTAAACAAATGTCACGTTTTCAAGCTTTTCAACATCAGTTGCTGTTGAAGGAAAGATAAAGGTCCCATAATGCAATTCAAAAGCATAAATAAAAGAAAAAACCCATGAATAACAGTATGGACAACTATTAATTTACAGATATTTTTTTAAGTATTAAAGGGCCCATAGTTTACCTCTTTTATGATTTAATATTAATATTATAGTTGTTCTGAGTGTGCCACTTTAGGTTCAGTTTAAAACACAACTCAGATTGTTTTATTATAATGTGTTAAAAAGTGTCATGTTGAGGGCGTGTCCACAGCTCGCTGATTTATGGGTGTGTTGCTTCACATGTAGATTAGTTTCGGCTTCCCGCCCAACGTAACAAGGGGGCGGAGCCATGAACTCACCCGCTCTGTGTTTGAGGAGCAGGAGTGAGAGGATCAGCATTCAGCCGTACATGTACGACTCGGACACAGACCAAGCAGAAAGTACAAAATCATTTGTGTCTTTGTACAGTTTTACAGCCAACTGTGTGCTAGTTTTAGTGCCGAGCTTGTACACAGAAACTAATAACCACACACACTGAATTAACTTTGACTGAGGCACCGGATGCGTCGCTCGAAGCCGCGACACGGCACACCAGACACTCTCTGTGGCGCGGCAGAAACATGAAGTGTCCCGAATCGTCGCGCCACGCATTTTTGAATTCTAAACATAGGTTTCTGCAGCGGTCCGCGGCGCCCAGCCGTCGACTTGTGTACCCTGATAGAAACCGATGTTTAGAATTGTAAAACGCATGCTAGTTAAGATCACAGGGAGCTTCTGGGATGCAAACGGCTGAAGTATAAGGTAGACTCAATGAGAAGTACACATGTTTGCAAAACTACCTATAGATACAACCAATAATTCCGATTAGAGTGATAATGTGGAGAATATTGATCTTGTGTTGAGCCCAATGAGCCTTACATCTAAAAATAGAGCTAGGGTGTTCCTTTAGTGATATCGCTTCGACTCACGCTGAAAATGGCGGACGTGAATCAACAAACTGAGGATATGATGATGCGCCTGTCAATCAATATTGGTGGGCGGGGGACCGCTCTCCTACGTAAAGTTGCGGTCGGTCTGAAAACCGCTCCAATTGGTCCATCGTTTTTTATGTTGTTAAATTGAAAAAAAAGCACTGGGTGTGCTTATATCACCCCAATATGACGGTCTATACACCATACATGCACATATGGCTGTCCAAACAGCTTGAAAAGTAGATTTTTTACCATTGGCGCCCTTTAAAGAAAATCTTAAAAAATGCTTATATGTTTTTATAGAGTATCACATTTGCTACCTCAGACTTTTAGGGATTAAACAATTTAGAGAGAAAAACAGCTCAGTTTTATTTAAAGGATCAAACTGAGCAATAATAGACAGATGCAAATAATATGAATACACTTGCTTACATGCAGTTCTAATAGCTTGTCATGTAAATCAGTGAGCTTACTATTTGTATAAAGGTATCTAAGCGTCAGATGTCATCCCATTTCTCAAATAATATCTCTTAAATGCTTAGTTTTATGTTCAAGGCCAAGTTTTAAAACTCCTTATGCAATGCATACAGGGCCGACGCGTCTATAGAGGCGACCATAGGAGGCCGCCGAATAGAGAGGGCGGCGTCCGCGACATTTCCCTCGCCACCCGCGTGCTCAGCAGTTATATCCGCGCCTAGGGCGGCAGAATAGAGATGGCGACGTCCGCGACACCTCCCAGATGCCCCCCAACCCTCCCCCCACCCGGTCCTCACTTTGCTAACAGGTCACTTTCGTTTTTACTTTCGGGTTGAGGGTGGCGTGATTGTCCTTTGCCTAGAGCGGCAGTTCAGCTTGCTCCGGCCCTGAATGCATAGCAATGATGATTGAGAGATGAACACATGAAGGCTCCACCTCTGAGAAACAGTGAGAATAAAGGTTCTGGAAATAAATGATTTTAAAAAGATACAATTTTAGAAGAATAGATTTATATTTAGATCATATAGATATATAGATCCTTCTATCGATGAGGAAATGTGAAAGTAAAGGATCTGTAAATAAAGGTTTATTAAAAACCTGATAATCCTATTAGTGTTTGATGGAGATTTTAAATCTCACTTGAAGATCTAGATGCATTCTTTGGCATGTGATTAGTTTGTATGTTAATATTTGTCCTGTCTATTAGTTTTCTTGTTGTTGTTAAGTTTCTAGTTTCTTTAAATTAAGTTAAACATAATCATAATAATATATATAATAAGTCATAATAAGTCAAATTTAAGAGGGGTTTTCTTCAAAACGAGATAAATAATCTGCCAGTGGTGTAAGCAACATAATCTTGTTCTCGCTTTGAAATAACATAATTTTGCTTACCACATTGGAGAGATTATTGAGCTTGTTTTAATGAAAAACTCAACAACAAGGCAACTTAATTTTGACTTATTATTTCATGAAAACAATACAGTATTTTTTGCTTGTTCAGAAAATGCTTCTTGATTTAAAAATGTTAGATATTTGGATTAGAAACCAGACAAAAACTTGTTTTTTTGCAAATAAATTGACTTGTTATTATCAGTAAGATTGTATATCATATTAATACTGTATATTCATTTCGAGTGTGTCCTCATTGCAGCCTGTAGCATGATGATGTACTGGATCAGGTCCAATATGTAGAGGATATGCATGCGCGAGGTGTTGTTGCTAGAAATGAGAATTCATTCATTCATTCATTCATTCATTCATTTTCCTTCAGCTTAGTCCCTTATTTATCAGGTGTCACCACAGTAGAATGAACTGACAACTATTCCGGCATATGTTTCACGTAGCAGATGCCCTTCCAGCCGCAACCCAGTACTGGGAAACACCCATAAACTCTCACATTCACACACACTCATACACTATGGTCAATTTAGTTAATCCAATTCACATAGCGCATGTGTTTGGACTGAGAGGAAACCGGAGCACCCGAAGGAAACCAAGCCAACACGTGGAGAACTTGCAAACTCCACACAGAACTGACCCAGCCGGGACTCGAACCAGCAATCTTCATGTTGTGAGGCAACAGTGTTAACCACTGAGCCACTGTGCTGCCCCGAAATGAGAATTATTTCCATTAATTATTCAATTTATATTAATTATTCAAAATTATTACATTGTGTGTTATTAACATCTACACCTACCCTAATCCTAAACCCAACCATCACATTTATTAATGTCTGCACCTATGGTAACATGGTCATCATAACATGGGCATTACCATAGTGGGTGTTACAATGTCCACTATGTATTGGACCTTATCCAATATGTAATCATGATACAGACTGCAGTAAGGACATCTCTCATAATCTTCACCCACAATGTATATAGTTCCTGACCATTATTCTTACTGCTACTGGAGTAAAATCAACAACCGTATGACGACCACAAGGATATCACTGCATCACAGAGAGCACTGAGTGAGAAAGATGAAGAGAGAGAGGGAGAAAAACAGAGACAGAAGCACAGCAGGGTGGGCGGAATACTATAACAGCGCTGTGATTGGTCGGTTGTTATAATACTCCACCCACCTTAGCTGTGATCCTTTAGGTGTAGCGACGCCGTAGCCCTTGGAGTCCAGATTCCCTCCGACCTTCATGGTGTCGCAGGGCTTGCGCTGCTCTGTGTACTCGTTCATGGTGGACTCCAGCAGGAAGGCGTATTTGCCCTTGGACTTGCGGACGCGAGCGACGCCCTCTGCTGTGGTCTTGGTGAAGACGGTGGGCTCCGCTGACTTCATGTAACTCCACATTTTTTCATAGACTGCGATTTTTGATCTCTAGAGAGTGAAAGACACGTTGTGAAACACTGGAATTCGTATATTCCTATACCAGGGGTGCCCAAACTCAGAGATTAGCTCCAACTTACCTCAACACACCTGCCTGGAATTTTCTAGTATGCCTACATATAGCCTGATTAGCTAGTTCAGCTGTGTTCAATCGAGGTTGAAGCTAAAATCTGCAAGCCACCGGCCCTCCAGGACTGAATTTGGGCACCCCTACACTGAACACTTTGCAGTTATACACTCAATTGCATATAGTGTATGAGTTTAGTGTTGGTTTAAATGGATCACTAATGTTTTTTACTAACCAGAAGTTCATTTAAATGCCCAATATGTAAGTTTATCCACTAGAGGGCGTGTATTCACAACAAACAAATGCATAGTTTAATAAATCTATGACTGAGTGTGGAGTAGCGGGAGTTCGTCATTCTATGGGACTCCCGATACCAAGCTGACCAATCACAGCTCTTGCACTACGTGTCACCGCGACATGTAGTTACATTTTCAAGAGGTGCATATCATGGTTCGGAGGGTGTGTGACGTCATTAGCATGAACACGCAGAGCACGCTCCATCTCACTTGCTAAAACTGCTTATTTCTCTGGATTTGAGCATATTTACCACAAGGAGTTAGTGTGATTGGTGTAAAATACTATTTGTGTTGTAATATTTCTATGGCTGCATCTGAAAGCTCTAAAATACTGTATTCAGAGCCAGCATTCCAAGGCAGAAAGGTAGGGTAGCTGAGAGAGCTCAAGTGTTCAGTAAGCTAAGAAAACACTAAACAGGAGGCAGCCATGTTTGTCTCGCAACACATTTCCATTGTGGTTTGCACTATTTGCACCATGTTTTCATTTGTTCTGAGAATTTGGATGCGTGTGTTATCAAACTGCTGAAGATGTTTCTTAATTTTTTTTACAACTGTCATAGGAAATATAGATTTTGTTTTCACATCTTAAAAAAAAGTTTGTGCTATCAAACAATGAATCACGATTAATCACATCCAAGATAAAAGGTTGCATTTACATGATATATACATATGTACATATGTATAAATACACACACATACTTAAAAAATACACAAAAGAAATATATTCACATATATATTTAATTTGTTTTATACTCTCACCGGCCACTTTATTAGGTACACCTTAATAGTACCGAGTTGGACCCCCTTTAGCTTTCAGAACTGCCTTAATCCTTCGTGGCATAGATTGAACAAGGTACTGGAAATATTCCTCGGAGATTTTGGTCCATGTTGACTTGATAGCATCATGCAGTTGCTGCAGATTTGTTGGCTGCACATCCATGATGCGAATCTCCCGTTCCACCACATGACAAAGGTGCTTTATTGGATTGAAATCTAGTGGCTGTGGAGGCAATTCGAGTACCGTGAACTCATTCTCATGTTTAACAAAACAGTCTGAGACGATTTATAACATGGTGTGTTATCCTGCTGGAAGTAGCCATCAGAAGATGAGTAAACTGTGGTCATAAAGAGATGGACATGGTCAGCAACAATACTCAGGTAGGCTGTGGCGTTGACACGATGCTCAATTGGTACTAATGGACACAGAGTGTGTCAGGAAACTATCCCCCACACCATTACACAACCAGCAGCCTGAACTGTTGATACAAGGCAGGATGGATCCATGCTTTCATGTTGTTGATACCAAATTCTGACCCTACCATCTGAATGTCGCAGAAATCGAGACGCATCAACGTTTCTCCAATCTTCTATTGTCCAGTTTTGGTGGGCCTGTGTGAATTGTAGCTTCAGTTTCCTGTTCTTAGCTGACAGGAGTGGCACCCGGTGTGTTCTTCTACTGCTGTAGCCCATCCGCCTCAAGGTTTGATGTGTTGTGTGTTCAGAGATGCTCTTCTGCAGACCTCGGTTGTATCGAGTGCTTATTTGAGTTACTGTTGCCTTTCTATCTTGAACTGTTGCTATTCTCTTCTGACCTCTGGCATCAACAAGGCATTTGCACCCACAGAACTGCCGCTCACTGGATATGTTCTGTTTTAAAAAACATTTTCTGTAAACCCTAGAGATGGTTGTGCGTGAAAATCCCAGTAGATCACAGTTTGAACTGCAGCAGATCGTCTTGACCATGTCTACATGCCTAAATGCATTGAGTTGCTGCCATGTGATTGGCTGATTAGAAATTTGCGTTGACGAGCAGTTGGACAGGTGTACCTAATAAAGTGGCCGATGAGTGTATTTATATACACAACAATATACACAGTATGCACAAATATATTCTGTAAAAATAAACTTTTAGTTGGATGTGATTAATCTCGATTAATTGTTTGACAGCAATAAAAACGAAAAGAAAGAAGAGTGAGACTGATAATAGAAGCCGGAAGAGGAGATAACAATGTCAAATTTACTGTCCCCCATAAGCAATAGTTTGTTTTGTTTTATATAAGATTATATAATCTAGCTTCATTCATTCATTAATTATTAATCATTTCCTTTTTGGCTTAGTCCCTTTATTAATCAGGGGTCGCCACAGCGGAATGAACCGCCAACTTATCCAGCAGATGTTTTACGCAGCGGATGCCCTTCAAGCTGCAACCCAACACTGGGAAACACCCATACACATGCTTTCACACACATACACTACAACCAATTTAGCTTATTCAATTCCCCTATAGCGCATGTGTTTGGACTGTGGGGGAAACCGGAGCACCCGGAGGAAACCCACGCCAGGGCTTGAACCAGCGACCTTCTTGCTGTGAGGCAGTTGTGCTATACACTGTGCCACTGTGACGCCTAATCTAGCTTTATAAATGTAAATACATTTTTGGAAAGTCTACATTTTAAAAACTTTCTGGGATTTAAGATGATGACCGGATTGTCTGTCACTGTCTTTTATTTGAAATCTTTTGAGGGAGACGCAGTGGTGCAGTAGGTAGTGCTGTCGCCTCACAGCAAAAAGGTCGCTGGTTCGAGCCTTAGCGACAAGCCTGGGTCAGTTAGCTTTTCTGTGTGGAGTATGCATGTTCTCCCTGCGTTCGCGTGGGTTTTCTCCCGATGCTCTGGTGTCCTCAGTCCAAAGACATGCGGTATAGGTGAATTGGGAAGGATAAATTTTCCATAGTGTATGAGTGTGAGTGAGTGTGTATGGATGTTTCCCAGAGATGGGTTGCAGCTGGAAGGGCATCTGCTGCATAAAACATGTGCTGGATAAGTTGGCGGTTCATTCCACTGTGGTGACCCCGGATTAATAAAGGGACTAAGCCGAAAAGAAAATGAATGAATGAATGAATGAAATCGTTTGCACCATCAGGAATGTCTTTCCTGTCGCATTTGATCAATTGAATCCACCCCTGCCCAGTAAAACATTAATTTCTGTCAGTTTTGCACTCGCTCAGCTCTGATCTGTGCACCACTGCTCTGTCTTTTGCCGTACAGAAAAGACGAATGGCTCTAATACGGCTTGTTTTGTCCTCTGAGATCTCCTATTTGACATGCTGATGTCCCAGTGTGTGTTGCAGTTGATCATCTGTGTCTCTTTCATCCGCAGGCTTTAGTCTGGAGCTCCAGCATGTGAGAGAAAAGCGACGGCGCGTGACGGACACTCAATCCATTATAATGTTGGTCACGTCCAGCCTGGAGTCGAATGCTGTTGTGCCGTAACACTCCAAAATAAAACATCACACACGCCGATGAATAAACAACACCCTCGACAAACCTGCGCTCACACATAACAAATGACAAACAAACTCAAGTGCTCGTCCAAACACCGCAGGACGCCTGACATTTACTTATTTCTTATATTCCTGGTTTGCTGATCAGATGCTTCTCTCCAGTATATCAGCCATGCTCTGAGACAAGCTGACGCTCTTATTGTGATGGTTGCAGAATGAATATTATATCATATTCGCCCTCCCTTTTCTTTTTCAAATATTTCCCAAATGATGTGTAACAGAGCAAGGAATTTTTCACAGTATTTCCTAAAATATTTTTTCCTCTAAAGAAAGTCATTCATTTATTTTCATCCTCTTTTCCGGGGCCGGGTCGCGGGGGCAGCAGTCTGAGGAGAGAACCCCAGACTTCCCTCTCCCCAGACACTTCCTCCAGCTCCTCCGGGGGGATCTCGAGGTGTTCCCAGGCCAACCGAGAGACATAGTCCCTCCAGCGTGTCCTGGGTCTTCCCTCAGGTCTCCTCCCGGTGGGAGATGCCTGGAACACCTTCCTAGGTAGGCGTCCAGGAGGCATCTGAAACGGATGCCTGAGCCACCTCAGCTGACTTTACTTGATGTGGAGGAGCAGCAGCTCTACTCCGAGCTCCTCCCGGGTGACAGAGCTCCTCACCCTATCTATAAGTGTTCGCCCTGCCACCCTGCGAAGGAAACTCATTTCAGCCACTTGTATCCGAGAACTTGTCCTTTCAGTGATGACCCAAATCTCATGACCATAGGTGAGAGTAGGAACGTAGATTGACTGGTAAATCGAGAGCTTTGCCTTTCAGCTCCTTCTTTACCACAATGGACCAATACAATGTCCGCATTACTGCTGCCGCTGCATCAATCCGCCTGTCAATCTCACGTTCCATCCTTCCCTCACTCGAGAACAAAACCCCAAGATACTTGAACTCCTCCACCAGGGCTAAGGACTTTCCTCCAACCTGGAGAAGGTCTAATTTGTTTAATTTCGGCTAGAATCAAAGCAGTTTTAATTGATTTTTATTGTATGCATTACAGTTGTTGTCTCACCCTGAAGAACTCTTTGGTGGAGCCCGAATCGAGAGTCCCATAGGCGATCTCTGTCTGCTTGGCCAGGTCTTCTGCGCTCTCGATAGGCGACACCATTCTCTCCACGGTGAGGAAAGCTGCCAGGTTTGCAGTGTAGGAGGAAATAATGATGAGAGTGAAGAACCACCAAACTCCTCCGACTATACGCCCAGACAGAGACCTGAGAGGAAGAAAGAGCATACACTGTAAAAACCAATCTGTAAATTAGCAGTTTTCCTTATTTTATGATTCCTGCTTTTATTTTCGCCTGTTTATTTCTGCTTTTGAATTGCATTATGGGAGCTTGATCTCTCTTTTGACAACTTTTAACCTTGAAAAGTTCGAAAATGTGACTTTTATGAACATTTGTAATAGTTTGCAGTGCTATATTGTCTGCATTGGGGTTGTAGATTATGCTACAAAAACCTCGTAATTATCTGCCGGTACATTTTCTGTTATTTTACACACTTATCTCTATATATTATTTCTTATATATTATATTATTTCAGAGATCAACATCCCATCATGCAATTCACAACCATAAATAAATGGAAAACACTTGTGAATCACAAAATAAGTGTATAGGTCAAACACTTAAAAAAGATCTTAAGATGTAGAGTAAAAAATGGTAGCTGTGGTTGCTGGAATTTAACCATTAAAAATATAGTAGGAACGTAAATACACTTCTAAATTTTACGGTAAATTATTGTATTTCATACATTTTTATGTCATCAACATCATAGACCTCAAGAAAAAAAAGTCTATAAAGAATTAACATTGGATTAATCCATATTTGACCCAATTTTAGATTACAACAACCCAGCATTTATCTACCCTCCAGGCACACAGGGTCATAAGACATTAATATTAGGTTAGATTTAGGTCACAACGTCAGGTGACCAAACTTCAATGTCCAACATTATTTTGATGTTAAAAGATGTTGATATTTGGATGATGTTGGAAAGTGACCAAAATCCATCATCAAGCCAACATCTTAAACCATCGTCCATATTGACCATATTGACGTCCATATTAACCATATTGACCATATTGACGTCCATATTAACCATATTGACCATATTGACGTCCATATTAACCATATTGACCATATTGACGTCCATATTAACCATATTGACCATATTGACGTCCATATTAACCATATTGACCATATTGGCGTCCATATTAACCATATTGACCATATTGACGTCCATATTAACCATATTAACCATATTGACCATATTGACCATATTGACATCCATATTAATCATATTGACCATATTGACGTCCGTATTAACCATATTGACCATATTGACGTCCATATTAACCATATTGACCATATTGACATCCATATTAATCATATTGACCATATTGACGTCCATATGAATCATATTGACCGTATTGACGTCCATATTAACCATATTGACCATATTGACGTCCATATTAACCATATTGATGTCAAATACTGACATTTATTCACCAGGTATGGCAACCAAAATCCAACATCTGATAGACATCATATTGGTAACATCCATACAACGTCAAGCTGCAACATCATTAGATGTTAATATATGGTTGATTTTTAGATTGGATGTTGGGCTTGGATGTCCGCCTGACTTTAGGTTCTCACGTCAACCCATTTTCCATTTCCAAAAAAAATGCAACATCCCTACGATGTTGGGGTACAACGTCAGTCATGTTGGCATTCTGTGCCTGCTGGGTATTTACATCCATAATAATGAATGTTTTTATTTTCCCCTATTTATTTCTGCTTTTGAATTGCATTATGGGAGCTTAATCTTTCTTCCAACAACTTTTAACCTTGTAAAGTTCAAAAATAAGACTTTTATGAACATTTTTAATAGTTTGCAGCGCTATATTGCCGGGGTTGGTGTTATATTACACTACAAAAACCTGGTAATATGCTGCCAGCACATATTCTGTTATTTTACACACTTATCTCTCTGTATATATATATATATATATTTTTTTTTTTATTATCTTTTTTCTAAAATGTCAATTAAAGTCACTTTGTTAAACTGTACAGTTGAATTATCAACAGAGATAGCCATGCCATGGTTGGTGAATCCATATTTGACCCAATGTTGGATTACAACAACCCAGCATTTATCCGTTTACATGCATAATAGTCAGTGGTGGAAAGAGTACTGAAAAATCATGCTTAAGTAAAAGTAGCATTACTTGCCTACAAATGTAGTGCAAGTAGAGTAAAAGTATCTGTTGTAAATATTACTCAAAGTATGAGTAAAAGTAGACCTTTCAAAAGGTTATGCTGTAAAAAGCTGATGCATTTACATATAATTTGTGGATATGTGTAAACGTAACATTCTGTAGTGCATTTAGTTATTGCCCAGCAGGCACAACATCATAAGACGTTAATATTAGGTTCGATTTAGGTTTTTGACATCAGGTGACCAAAATTCAATGTCTAGCTAGCATCTAAGGACATTGTTATTTTGATATACAATAATGACGTCAAATGACGTTGATATTTGGTTGATTTTAGGTTGTTAGAAACTGACCAAAATCCAGCGTCATATTGATATCAGATATTGACATTTATTTGGCAGGTAAGGCAACCAAAATCCAAAATCTGATAGACGTCATAGTGGTAAAGTCCACACAAAGTCAAGCTGTAACATCATGAGACGTTGATATTTGGTTGATTTTAGGTTGTTAGAAACTGACCAAAATCCAGCGTCATATTGATATCAGATATTGACATTTATTTGGCAGGTAAGGCAACCAAAATCCAAAATCTGATAGACGTCATAGTGGTAAAGTCCACACAAAGTCAAGCTGTAACATCATGAGACGTTGATATTTGGTTGATTTTAGGTTGTTAGAAACTGACCAAAATCCAGCGTCATATTGATATCAGATATTGAGATTTATTTGGCACGTATGGCAACCAAAATCCAACATCTGATAGACGTCATAGTGGTAAAGTCCACTCAATGTCAAGCTGAAACATCATGAGACATTGAAATTTGGTTGATTTTAGGTTGGACGTTGGACATTGATGTAGGCCTGACACTGACGTCAAACAGATTTTCATTTCCAAACAAAATGCGACATCTCCATGTCGTTGGGGTACAATGTCACCCTGACATCATGTTGACATCTTGTGCCTGCTGGATGTTTAGGGCCATTTCACTCATCATACAGTAAACAGCCGTCATCTTCTCATCAATGACATGCATCTAAACAGTGTCTGGGTCAATGCGTGTAAAGATTTTGGACATCTTTTTGGACACTTTTAATGCGTCCAAACAGTTTGCTGCAATTTTAAATCACCCATGTCTTGAGGTAGTTCATTATAGGGGTGGGCGAAATGACCTAAAATTAATATCACGGTATTTTTCATCTTTTGAACGGTGACGGTATAATATCATGGAATTACTTTCAATAACAAAATAATATACATCTCAAGGAAGAACGGACAAAAGAAAGTTTCACTTCTATCCCCCTTTAAAAGTTTTGGTTTGGGTCATTGTAAATGCTCAGTCTCGTTATGAGCTGATCTTCATTTCTCTGTGTTGGTGGAATAAAGCAGGCGAGTCAGCCGCACCAATTTATGAGCAGACAGAGCAGGATTCTCATGATGACCATCGGCGCAATTCCGCTCTTTGTTATGAGCCGTAGTTTCAGTGTAAACTTAGTAAAGGTGAGTTTCTTTGGCGATGATGTGTACAGTGTTAGATTTTATATTTAGCAGACATTTGCGCTGAACACGCGGTGAATGCAACACATCGAGATTCGGGCACCTTCTCCGAAAACACTCGATTGATCTCAGCTGGCGGATCAACATTTAGCTCATGTCATGATCGCTGTCATCTGCGCCATTATTATTATTATTATTATAACTTTAGGTGAGGTTTGCAAACCTGTGCACTTTTCACTCTTCAGCCGTTTGCATTTCCTGCAGTAACAAAAGCTCCCTGTTATCTGACAGCGGGAAGCGTTGAGTGACTGACAGCTAATATGAACCAATACAGCAGCAGGGTAGAGCGATTCAGCAAGTTTTTAGAGAAAATCAAATCAGATTGCACTACAACCATTATATTCAGACACACAAATGCTCCCAAATATATTATGAGGGCACATAGATTACATTTCGGGCGTCATGCGACCAAAATGGTTGCAATTTCGAGCCCTGTAGTATAAGGACATGTATTCAGACCACAACTGAACGTTTGCAGAAAATTGAATACCTTATTATTTAGAATTAGCTATTATTGATGTAAATGGAGCCGTTTAAGGCGCATAATTGATTTATTACGGTATTGACGGTATTAGAAAATCCATGTCGTGGTGCAACGTCACACCGGTGATGACTAAGACACCGGTGTACCGCCCACCCCTAGTTCATTATGAGGTGATTTACCTTTTATCTGAGATCTGATTGGACAGGAATCGCAGGACTGATTTTTCTAATTCCCATAGATAAGAAAAATATAGTGAATGCAGGTTGAAGGAAAGTAATGGAGTAAAAGTACCGATACAGCACTAAAAATTTACTCAAGGGAAAGTAAAAGCATTTATAAAATGACTTAGTAAATTACAATTCCTGAGAAAAACTACTCAATTACAGTAATTTGAGTAGTTGTAATTAGTTACTTTACACCATTGATAAAAATGTATGTTTTTTCACATTTAAGTGCACCAAATCTGTGAAATTTTGCAAATGGAAATACAAACTCCATTTTTTTGACCTAAAATACAGCTAAAACAGTAATATTGTGATATATTACGAGCATTTTAACAGCGAAGGATAGAAAAGACAATCACAGCTTCTGTTTCATGCTGATTTTAAACTACTGAAGGAGAAATGTGTAAGCCTGGCATGTAACGAAGCATAAAAATGGATTTGTTACTGTTCAGTATCAGTCTGAACCTGATGTGCCTCCATCTGATTGCTTTTCCAAAGACAACTTTCACATTAAGCCATATGAAATATCACATCTGTAATCTGTGGTTTCCATTTAGCAAACAAACAATCATCAATTACGAACATGCACAGAGATCTAGTAATGTTTTTTGGAGTCCTACATCAGCCATTACTTAAAAAAACAGCATTGGTGAAGAGTAACACATGCGATGTTTCATTTAGCATTTTCTGTCATAATTTAAGACTTCATTTTCTCACTCTGCAAGATGGTGATATTACATTTGTACTTTAGAAGTGACTCTACACTATTTCAAGTGACAGAACTCTCATTATAAGACTGCAGCACGTCTGTGAGACCTGCAGTAAATCCAGAAAAATTAGTCTCCGACGAGATCTCGTTAAAAGCGTGCCATTCTCTCTCTTAGACTAATCTACTGAAACACAGTTCATCAATAACAATGACACAACTCGGAGATTCATTCAAACACCATAGTAAAATTTAATCACCCTAAAACACCAGGCAAATGCATATTATATTGCGATACGCCGCAGGGAATGGAAAGGTTTCTCCAACAATAAACGCTGGTAAAAAATGGAAATGGAACTGCCCAATTGAGTGTCAAGTCAAATTACGCAATTTCTTATTGGATCCCCTCAGAAGAAAACAAATCTATCAGTTTATTTGGTTTCTGGTCCATTTAACTAACAAAGTCTGCTTACACTCTCCCAAGGAAAAAACTATAGTATAATATCTAACACTGATTATCTTAAGAAACTAACACTGAATTAGACTGGAATGTGAATACATTTCAAATGTAATGCATTACTACAGTTATTTGATTATTAATGCAGACCACATAAAATCAATTACTATTTTTCTTATATTTTTTTTAATACAGAGATCTACCTTTTACATAAGAATTGCACTTCAATCACTGTCTGGTTCGGCTCAGCTGCCAAAACCGACCTCCGTAGACTACAGCGAATAGTCCGGACTGCTGAACGAATCACTGGCACAACCCTTTCTACACTTCAAGAACTGTACTCTTCCAGAGTGAGTAAAAGGGCTCGCAAAATCACTCTGGACCCCTCACACCCAGCACACTACCTGTTCGAACTGTTACCGTCTGGTCGGCGCTTCAGAGCACCAAGCACAAAAACAGCCAGACACAGGAAAAGTTTCTTTCCTCAGGCTGTCTACCTTATGAACAGTTAAATATTCCCCTACTGTGCAATAAATATGTGCAATACTTTCTCATACGCACTTGTACACAGCACCTTATATCAATATACAATGCAATACTTTCTAGATTCGCATTTGTACACAGCACCTTATAACCTGTATATTTATAACAATCTGTACATACAACTCAACATCCAGATGACTAACCGCATCTGTTTAATGTTTATCATTATTATTATTATTTAATTTTTTCAGATTTATTTTGTGTTGTCACTTGTCACTTTATGTACACTAGAAGCTTCTGTAGCCAAAACAAATTCCTTGTGTGTGTGAAGCACACTTGGCAATAAAACTGATTCTGATTATTGTCAAAGACAAAAAAAAAAAGAGCTGTTGTTGTGCTGAGAAATGCACCCTTTCATAGACTTTCATTAGCATTCTTAATCTACATTTAAAAAAAAAAAATCAAAGGTTGTAATTGATTAAAACGTAAAATGATTATTATTTTGATGGAAAAAAACAGGACAAGCAGTGAAACACATTTTAAAACGCACTAGGTTTACAAATAAAAGTAAAATAATAATACTGACTGTAGTGAAGCCAAAAATTAGGCTTTATTGTGTTTTAAACAGACATTTAGGCTACATGGAACACATAAAAACTAAATTAAACCACACATTAAACAATGTACTTGATTTCATCAGTATTGTATTTAAAGTCAATCTATTTATTTATCTTCTGTAAGGCAACGGTTCCATTCATTAAACTAACCTCAGTCACTCTCGTTAGTGTGAAAACTCTATTAATATTATTTTTAATCAATTTCAGTTAATAGATGCACATTTCAGTGGGGGTGCATTTTACGGCAGGGGTGCATTTCTCGGCACAAAAACGGCATGTGTAATGTTTTTTTTTTATTGGAACTTTCAACAAGAGTAAAAATATATACAGAAAATGTATAAATCCTATAACAACAACAACAACAACAACAACAACAACAACAACAACAACAACAGAAAAATAGACAACAGAACAAAACAAAACAAAAAGAGAAACAAAAAACAATGCCAGGGGTAATATAAATTACAATAGAACATTTAAATCTATCTCAAAGCATGGTCACAGTGACGTACAAAAAGGTCATATAGAAAACAGTCAGCTGGGTACTATAGAAAAGAGACAATATTGTGAGATTGACATAGTGTTATTGACTTGAAAGCTTTAACATTGCTGGAGGTAGAGATTGTATCCAAATAATATTTCAAATCTTTACAAAAAATAAGATACGGGCTTATAAAGGGACTGTATACACATTTTTGATAGTAAAATAAATAAATTTTTTAGAAAATATTTGTATTTTACTTTATCAACATGATAAAATCCAAATAAAGCATCATTGTATAACAAACAAACACTCAGACAAAGTAATGCATAACTGTTTCTAAATTTAAAAATAGCGCATACATTTTAACCAATCAAGTTTAAGATGTGGTTTGAGTTATGTGGAACTGAACCAATCACAAGGCAGTGCTCGTGCTGCTATTATCCAATTATTGCTTTGCAAGAAGGTGTCGGGGGCGGGGCGAAACAGTAGCGGTTCACACAGTTGGAAATGGGTAAGTGGCAAGTTTATAAAAGGTAAAATATGATGATTCACATTGATGTTTATTAAGTACACCGGCCAAAATGTGTAAAATGACGGTTATTAATACAAACCGCGGGCTTTATTACTGATTTGTTTGTTTGAATTGTCACTGGAGAAACAAATGTGTAAACAGAAGGGATTAATCTGAGGTAATGTTACAACTTTGAGAGGATCAGTCGATGTTTTTTTTAGTTTGTTTGTTTTTTTATCATGGACTAAGTACTATACCGACCGATTCAAACTGTAGAAACCGGAGAAGTTGAAAATCATCGGGTTTAAGGCTCGGACCTCCCTGTTTACAAATCAGCTAGGATATCTTTACTGCATTACTACACACAGGTAAGCGATTAAGTGAAATGTAAACAGCAATGGATAAATATAAACAGGAAAAAGGGATTCTAACAGCATTTATATGTCACCTTTTAGTCTTTTAAAAAACTTTCTTTATCAATATTGTCATATTTGTAATATTTTTCTTGAACAGACATTACATAGAAAATCTGTACCTCTGGCATTACATTCTGAGTGAATAATCGGTTTGAAGTCGGTTTTTTTGTAAATGCATTCGCTATATTATTATTATTACTATTATTATTATGAGTATTATTAATAAGGGTGTTCAACAAACAGGAAAACAATACTATAGTAACTTATAGTAAGTAGGCATGGCACAATAACCCATTTCAAAGTATACCGCGGTTTGGAAAAGGCAAGGTTTTAAAACCACTTTAATAGGAAAACCATTTTTATAGGACTACAGTATCTCCAGCAGAAAACATATCCAAAGATGCCGTTTTAAATAGTAAAGAAATCAGTGCTTTCGAAACTAATGAAGACAGCAGAAGTCAATGATTTAATTATTTAGCCTGACATGTTTACTGTTCCAAAATATTGTAAATGTTTCTCAAAATAAAATATTTTGTGTTCAAAGGGGAAAAAGGTTTTAGTTTTAACCCAGACATTTTAAAAGAAGATATTTTAGAGCAGTGATCACATTACCGTGAAACCGTGATATTTTTATCCAAGGATATCAGACCGTCAGAAACTTATATCAACCATGCATAATAGGAAGTACTATATTGCTTTTGAACCATACTACAGTAAAGTGTATTATACTGTATGGATTAGAATTTAGTTTTAATTTACTGTTTAAATAAGAACTTTGTTAATGAATGCATACTGTAGTATTATAGTGAAATCAAAAACTGTAACAGTTACTGTTGTATACTTGCAGTATTGGGTATTGTTTATATTGCTATAGTTGTTGTGTTACCATAGCAACTATAATATTACCTCATCCTATTAAGTACTTTACAACAATGTTAAAACTGATTCCAACTGCAGTTATATTTGCGATATGGACTAAGTTACACTTTTACATTTTTTTAAAGCTATCTTTATCAATATTGTCATAGTTATAATATTTTTCCTGAACAGATGTTGCACAGAAAATCTTTACCACTGATGTTACATTCTGATTTAAAAAATTTGTTGGAAATCACGGCATTTTTGTATCTTTTTAAAGGATTATTATTATTATTATTACTTTCTAAAAACTAGAAAAAATACTATAGTAATTTATAGTAAGTACTAGGGTTGGGTCGATAGAAGTTGCTTAGCCGGCATCGCAATCTTCTGCCGCGTACCCGTCACAGCAGCAACTCGATCGTGAAAAATAAACAGCTCCGTTTACACTAATACGTCTTAGTTTTAAAATTTAATTTTAGAACGAAAATGATCCACATCCACACTGGCGTTTCACTTAGCATTTCTGATAAACCCTCCTTCCACACTATATCACTGAAAACGTACATCACATGACCCCAAACACACACACACACACACACACACACACACACACACACAGACACAAACACACACTGTCATGCACTGCAGCATCTGTACTATAATTTATATAGTTAAACTTACCGTATTGGGTATTTTTTTATATTGCTATAGTTGATGTGTTACCCCCACAGTCCAAACAAATGCGCTATATATGTGAATGTGAGAGTGTTTCCCAGTACTGGGTTGTGGCTGGAAGGGCATCTGCTGCATAAAACAAATGCTGGGCTAGTTGGCGGTTCATTTATTCATCATTAATATGAATTTCTATAGTATTTTTTTTTTCTTGAATCAATAATGTGAATTAAAATTATTAATTAGCAATACTTATAAACTAATCCATTACAATGATCTATTCCTGCATTCACTATTTTTTTTATATCAAGCTACATCTATATTATTGTTCTGAATAAAGAACAAGAACAAGAGAAACATGCATTTACTGTACTTTTAAATTTTTTTTTAGAAATGGTGCAAAACCCTCAACAAAAGCATATACAGTCCATAAACAACCTTGGAGTCTTTAAAAAAAAAAAGTCTATATTTAAAAATCAGTTTCCCAATGGAGAACCTGACCGTTGTGCTCTTATTAGTCTGAACAGTTCTTCAAACTAACCAATATATTGTTCAGCACTGGGAATGTGTCTGTCAGCACTGATGTCATAATGCCCCTTTAATACCTGATGTCACAGTGTCTGCTTTTAGCTTCTGATGTCAGCTGTTTTTCTACTGCTTTTATGAATAATTTGACTTGAATCTGTCAAGTCATGATGTCGATTATAGTTCAGCTCAGTAGGCTTTGCGTATTTTAAGTGTGCGACTGTAGTCTGTACTGTCCCTGCACTGCTCAGAAATACATTTTAAATGCAGAGAGAGCGAGGCGCTGACCCCATCGGAAGAGTCCCGTCCTCAGAGAATACCTGTACTGACGAGAGAGCACAGTCGCACCTTTAAAGGACAAACGGCCCAAAAAGATATTCAGGGCCAAATGAATCTGCAGACATTTTTTTATTTATTTCTGCGCAGATTCAACATTTTGGGGGTGTATAGTTACTGAAAACTTAAAATATTACATGAAAAATAATAACCATGAACAACAACTGTTGAAGGTTTACAATGCAAATCCAATTAGATCCACTTGCTTGGTAAACAAAGCAAGTCTCATATAATATATCTACTAAAAGACAAACAAAATTCATTGTAAATAATCATATAAACATTTGGGTATTGAAATTAATTTAAAACGAAATATATATTAACACACTTTTATATAAGCAAATAGATATATTGGTTTATATAAAATTGCTCTGTGCCATGATTAATTGCAGTAAAACCAAAATAGACACAGGTTTAAAAAAAACAAAAACTAGCAAAATGATAAATCAGCATTGTATACTCACAGTGTGACTATTTGTGAATGATCACATTACGATATTGATGCTGAAACGATACATTGTGCAGCCCTAATCAGTCGAGTGTTTGAACCCATTCCTTTTTGTGACCAGACATGATTTCCTATTTCAAAATGAGGAAGAAATCAAGCTGTTTTATACATTCAATACAGTGAAAAAGGCTAGGCCTATTAGCATTTAGGGGTCAAAGTTAATTGTTTCTTCGGTGCACCGCGATGCAGACGCGTACAATTCGTTATCGGTTCAGTAATAATCATAACCGGTTATTATGTACTGACGTCATTTATCTCATATGCGCTCTGTCGCGAAGGAGGCGAGCGCGGGTATTCACAACACTACAGGCGCCAACTACTTAAAAATTTCACTGTGTGTGTGTTTTCTGGAAAGTCTTTTACTGGCACTTACAGCAGAAGCCCCTATTTCTCTGCGATTGGGGAATGAAAGTACTCAATTTCTCTCTCTCTCTCTCTCTCTCTCTCTCTCTCTCACTCTCTCACTCTCACTCTCTCTCTCACTCTCACTCTCACTCACTCACTGTGGCCCATTTCACCTGCTGGTGTGATTTTTCTCTCAGCTGCTGGCAAGACTTTTCCTCCACTCTCTTTTCCTCTCGGCTTTATACATATCCTAGGAGATTCAATCTTCATAGTCTTTTGAGTTAGTAACAGTCAAAAAACATAAGTCCAGGGATAAGAGTTTATAGTTTAGATAAAACCACTGATGTTTATGGTAAAGATTATAATCACTGTCATATGCATTTAACTTGACACTCAAAAATGAAAGTTGCAGGCAGCAGTTACATTATTTCACCAATAGATGGCAACAACTAGCACAGAAATTTCAGAATAAAGCGCCGGAGCGGTCGGTAACTCTGGTGTAATTTTAACAGGAGTGTGCGGCCTCACAATATCACTCCCGAGCAAGCAAGCAAGCACGTGTGTGTGTGTGTTTGTTTGGTGCTGTCTATGTTTGTGTATGTGTGTGAATGAGATACAGTGTGGTGCTGTGTGTGTGTGTGTGTGTGTGTGTGTGTGTGTTTATACAGACAGCTTGTTATAGCCACCCTCCAAACTACAACACTGTGTATGGAAAGCATCGTCAATGCACCATGATGCACTGAAATATCGAATTGAACCGAATTGATGGCATGTTAATCGTAACAGAACCGTGAGACCAGGTTCACACCTCTAATAGCATTACATTAGAAATAGGCTTAATGCTTCTAAAATAGGGCAGCATGGTGGCACAGTGGGTAGCACAATCGTCTCACAGCAAGAAGGTCGCTGGTTCAAACCCTGGCTGGGTCAGTTGGCATTTCTGTGTGGAGTTTGCATGTTCTCCCCATGTTGGCGTGGGTTTCCTCCGGGTGCTCCTGTTTCCCCCACATGAATGAGTGTGTTTGGGTGTATCCCAGTGATGGGTTGCAGCTGGAAGGGCATCCACTGCGTAAAACATATGCTGGATGAGTTGGTGGTTCATTCCACTGTGGCGACCCCAGATTAATAAAGGGACTAAGCTAAAAAGAAAATGAATGAATAAATGAATTTATGATTTGGTTACGGGTAAAACAAAGACCATGCGGGTCAGGTAGTTGAAACGAAAGGCTACAAATAATTAATTTATGAATTAATTAATTATTCATAAATGATTAATTCACCACTGCCTACGATGACAATGCCACCGTTCGATGCCAAATTGGTCGACATCGCCCAACCCTAATAGGTGGATCATTTTTACAAACATATTCAGTGACATAATTTTGATGGTTGTTTGTCGCCACCCATTGGTTACACAATGTAATTGCTACAACATTCACCAGCGCCAAGTTCCATTAAATGGTAATTTTAATCTTTACTGCAGTTGTTATAAATGCTGAATTAAACTACAAGTTCAAAAAAGGTTGTTTTATAGGATTCAATACAGTGAAAAAGCATTGCATTATAAATATGCTTTATGCTTAAAAATACCCAGGATGGCTTGAAGAACAAAAATAATCTACATATTGCCACAAGTGTTTGTTGTGTTCATGTTTGATGCATTTATACATTTCTGTTATCTTTATCCTTTTTGGTCTGCAGCAGTGATAGTGATGTCTTTTCTTCAGTAATTTATATGTGGAGTTTATGCATTAGGCCGCCCTCTAGAGTCCACTAGGCTCGAAATTCATATTTTTTCTTGGTAGCACCTGTACACCTAACTTCGAAAATTTAGGCGCACCAGACGAAATTGTCGCACCCACCAAAAAATATGAGCACAGTTACTACACGTTTTATATTAACAGATTTATTGCATTTGAAATCGACACTAATCAAAACTAACAAATAAGCAAAAATCTGCATGCGCTCACCTGCCCTGCACGCACTGCTTGGCATGAATGAGATGAACTGAGTTAACAATAATAATTGTGCTGTTCTCACAGGTGCTGTCTGATATTGCACAGATGATATTGACATATAACTTCTTATTTGCATAGCAGTAACAGTCTTTTCACAAGCTTCAATATTAGTTTAATCTCGGTGAATGCATGCTCTTTAGCGATGGTGAACGCGGTGTCAGTCGCACGACTGACAGCATTGTGACTATTAAATGAAGGATTAAGTAACGTTAGAACATCTTGTGCTTAAAATGTGTAGATGTGGCAAACACGGTTACCTGAAAACTCCATCCTGGTTTTACAGTGAATGCTTTTGTCATTTTGAAAGTGGAATTTAACCACTGGAAGTCTTTTATCCACTCTTCGAAAAGTGTAAATGCTGGATTGACATTCATTACATGATCACTAATCAGATGTGCCATTATTTGTAACTTTAGGTGGTTTCTAAAGCTAAATCTGTCAGTGTTGTTTTCATTGTCTCGTATCCAGACCTTTATATTTTTGAGGCTGTAGCTCCCTGTCATCTGAACTGAGTGATTGACAGCTGATATTAACCAATCCATTCGTGTTCTGTTTTAGCACAGTGGTCCAATAAGAAGAGCTTGAAGGCGGGACAAGCATTGTGGGCTTTGTTTACTGCAGTTTTAAACCATTCCTGAGCGCTGCGTTTGGTGCATTTAGGTGCAAATATGCTTAATGCATGAATGTCTCCTAAATCAGCGCATGTGGTGAACATTTTGCTGTGAAAACTGGTCGCATGACAACAATTTTATGCACTCGCACAAATGCTCCCAAATATATTTTGAGGTCGCATAGATAAAATTTCAGGCGCATATGCGATCAAAACGGTCTCAATTTTGAGCCCTGGTCCAGTATGAATGAAATAGAAATAGCATTACAATGTGTGAAGTTTAGAGGATCTGGAAAAGCTTGATTATGCATCCAAATAAAATGATAGAAATGAATACTTTTCTCTAACCATAAAGGACTTTTTTTTTCGTCTACTTACTAATTAAATCCTCATTAATATCGTTATCACAATAAATACCAGAAAATATTGTGGTATATTTTTAAGTCTGTATTAATGCCCATCCCTACTGCCGGATGAGCTGTTAAGACAGTGCTTTTGTTGGTTGTGTTTATTTATGAGCATCTTCAGAGCTGCTGATGCAGAGTCTGAGCGTGTGCTGTCACCATGACGACAATGATGCACCGCTCTCATAGAGGTCATAAAGCAGCGCTCTGATGCTCTGTTGCAATTTCTTGTCATATTTAGATGGGAATCCACTGATGGTGTGGTTTGTTGTCACTGTGCACTTTCTTTTTTTAGCATCTGATTCACTGAAGAATTTTGTGTAAACAGATTTATCCGGTCGCAGTTTCCCATTGGACTGGTTCTGAGTTCTGGCTTTTGAGCAGACTAATGTGATCAGGCACACTGGGAATGTACAGCATTGTTACTCAACCGGCCTGTTTTTATTCTGCATCATGACACTCAGATAATATTTAATCCTATATGATTGATTGGCATATAACTTTCCATTCATTTGGGTCACATGGTTTTAACATAAACAATAAACCAAGAAAAGAAACAGATTGCTGTGATATATTATTAATAGGCTGAATATGCTTTAAATACTCACTGACAAGATTTATACATTAATCATTAGTCAAACGTGCCTCTATTTAACACAATTCGTTTAAATGAACAGATTTGGGCAATTCTAAACAATTTAAATGGATGCATCTACAGTATGATTATTTAAATACATTCAAATTATGAAACAATCAGTGTTATATTTATGTAAAATCTTTATAATCAGTGTTTTATTTATGTGTTGTTGACAAATTTCCATAATATTAAGTTTGTGTGTGTTAAAAATGCATGAAAATGTAATATGCTTTCTAAATACAAATGGCTTAAATATTTTAATATAAGACGCACAACTCCATTATTTGATGAATTACTCCTGCCATCAGTGAAAATGTCAAATTTACCACGTTTGATTTATGTTGCAAATAGAGTAATGTTTGCTTCAAGAGTAAACCGAGATAAATAAATAAATAAAAATGAAGTATGATCTATATTAGTTTCATATGAAGCATTCAAGCAACAGAAAGATAAAAAAATTCTGAAAAATACACAGTCTGCCAGTCTGGGGTGAAGTCATTAAAACCATTAGCAATGATTATTAGACATTAGACAAATATATTGTAATTTAATGGAAAGCTATCTGAGCCGGGTGCACCGATGCACTGCCGTTTTTCTTGTGTGACCAAAAACACCACAACAAAACAGTACAACAACAGATTTGCTTATGTTAATTAAACATAGAACTTCATTGTGCAGAAATAATGTTTATTTTTAAGAATGCCAAATCTATTTTTCATTATTATTCTTAATGACAAGCAAACTCACTGATATTGAACAAAAACATTTAAAGTGTAAAATGATAATGATAGCTTGCAGGCATGGCACATTTCTTATTTTTAAATCTGGAAATAACATGGCTTCTGTAGGCCTCATCGAGTCAAATTTAAGACTTTTTAAGACCTTTTAAAACCGATTATGAATACTAGGCTAAAAGCTAAGGATTTTTTTTTTCTAATGGCCCGATTACGCCAATTGAATAATAGTTATTTTTTTTATTTTCTTCTTCTTCAAAAAAATCCAATTTTGTTAGTCACATGTTTGAAATAATAACAAGCAAGCTCTAGCTGTGTACATGCACTTTATTTCAACATAAAATTGACAAGTTTTAAAATTATAATTACCCAAATGTATGCACAAAAGTGTCCTCCGGTAGCTTTAATAGCATGATGTTTAAAGGTAATTAAATAAGTAGTTTATTAATTTTCCACACAGAAAATTAACCCCCTGTTAAAAGTTCTGTTGAGATGGATTGTTGGTGAATGTATGGGTGTTGACAATTTTAAGTCTGAATTTAAATGATTAAAAACCTACAAAACAATATTTTAGTAAATTTAAGACTTTTTCAGGCCTGCAATTTTGTTTTTGAAATGTAAAATGTTTTGATACTTTTAAGGTTGCTATGAAATGGTCCTGAAATTAAGAAAAAAAAGAGTAGTGTGGTGCATGATTTTGTTTTTTGGAAACTGATTGGATTGTTGAAAGATGGGTGTTGCTAACAAAACACGTTTGGGGAATCATGTCGATATATCCCCAGAACTCGATATACAGCGCAGCCCTAGCTCCACCCTAAAGGACTGATAGCTCCACCCTGAAGGACTGATAGCTCCTCCCTGAAGGACTGATAGCTCCTCCCTGAAGGACTGATAGCTCCTCCCTGAAGGACTGATAGCTCCTCCCTGAAGGACTGATAGCTCCTCCCTGAAGGACTAATAGCTCCACCCTGAAGGACTGATAGCTCCACCCTGAAGGACTGATAGCTCCTCCCTGAAGGACTGATAGCTCCTCCCTGAAGGACTAATAGCTCCACCCTGAAGGACTGATAGCTCCGCCCTGAAGAACTAATAGCTTTGGCCTAAATAACTGATAGCTCCGCCCAAAAGGACTGATAGCTCCGCTCTGAAGGACTGATAGCTCTGCCCTTAACGACTGACAACTCTGCCCTAAATGACTGATTGCTCTGCCCTAAAGGACAGATAGCCCCGCCCTAAATGACCGAAAACCCTGCCCTAAATAACTGATAGCTCCACCCGAAAGGACTCATGGCTCCACCATAAAGGACTGATAGCTTCGCCCTGAATGACTGATAGCTCTGCCCTAAAGGACTGATAGCTCTGCCCTAAATGACCGAAAATTCTGCCCTAAAGGACTTGTAGCCTTGCCCTAAATGACTAAAAACCCTGCCCTAAAAGTCTGATAGCCCCACCCTAAATGGCGGATAGGTCTGCCCTAAAGTAATTCCATGTAACCAGTAAGGTTATGGTATTTTATTAAAGTTTATGAGGGCAAATTCAGTTTTTGTAAATATCAAAGTGGACAGATACATTGTTTATAACACAAACTACTATATACATCTGAAAATAAGAAGAGGATATTTTGATTTGATGGCAACTTTAAGAGTTTGTGTACACCCTGAATAAATGTTTTCTGTTTCTGCTTTTGCCTTAAATCTGAAGTGACTTTTAGGTTTACAAGTTCATCAGAATCAAAATCAGAAAGAGCTTTATTGCCAGGTATGTTCACACAGATATTCACAAATATTTTCGTGACAGAGCTTCTACAGTGCAACAGGATAACAGAGACAGGACAAAAAACAGACGATAAATATATTTAAAAAAAAAAATAGAAGTAAGTAGTGAGTGCAAATATACAGATTGACAAGTGTATGTACATGTTTATTACTATATACAACGTTATATGTGCAGCTGTTATGTGCAAATTGGCATGTAAAGTGTGCTGTTAAATAAGTGTATATGTGTATAAAAGTGTATAAGTGTATAGCAGTAGTGATGTTGGTTCCACAATTATTATCATCAAGTGTTCATGAGATGGATTGCCTGAGGGAAGAAACTGTTTCTGTGTCGGGCTGTTCTGGTGCGCAGAGCTCTGTAGCGTCGACCAGAAGGTAAAAGTTCAAAAAGGCAGTGTGCTGGGTGTGAGGGGTCCAGAGTGATTTTGGCAGCCCTTCTGCTCGCTCTGGATAAGTACAGTTCTTGGGGAGTAGGAAGGGTTGTACCAGTGATTCGCTCAGCAGTCCGAACTATTCGACGTAGTCTTTGGAGGTCGTATTTAGTAGCTGAGCTAAACCAGACAGTTATTGATGTGCAGATGACTGATTTAATGATGGAGGTGTAGAACTGTTTCAGCAGCTCCTTTGGGAGGTTAAACTTCCTCAGCTGACGAAGAAAGTTCATTTCTAAAATATCAAGATTTGCATTACTGACTGATTCAAATCTGGTGACTTTTGACTCTCTGACTAGTTGACTGAAATATCCATCTCATATAGAGTCTCTTATTCAAGAATTTCTGAATGATATTTTGCATGCAGCTAGTCAGATCAGAGCCAAACTTTCTACCTCTACTCCACATTTAATTCAGATTGCAAGCTCACACTCGCAACATGTCGTAGTGCTGTGGATTCAGGAATCACTACTATAAAATCAATCCTGCTGAGACGGACGGAGAATGAAAGACTGAAGTGTTGTAAGAGGCAGAGAGAGGTATGAAAGACGGAGGACAAGCTGAGTTTGATAGCAGTGGAGGAGACTGAGAACAAAAGCCTATGAGGCCAGCGAAAGACGTGAGCAGAAAAATGAATCGGTGTGTGTGTGTGTGGGAAACGCATCTTGACAGGTGTGTAACCTTTGTGCTAATGTGAGCTCGTCCTTCTCTGGTTAACAGAAGCCGATGGAGACGTGAGTTGAAGTGCTGATGATTTAGCGCATTTCATCATGTTTCATTGGCTAAATTTAGGTTGTTTACATGCCAGGGGTGTGTGTGATTGCTGTTTTAATAATACGTGAGGTGACATTATTAGATTTATCACTCACTTTAATTTAAGCGTCCAACTGATTGTGTGATTAAAAACTTGTTAGCATGTGGTTTAAACGAAAACGCCAAAAATAATCCCGGTAAACTGAATGCTGGGTTGTTTTACCCAATGCTTAATCAAACATAGACAAAATATATGAGCAATTTCTTGCAAATGTCAACCTTGCCATGAAAAAAATTTAGTTTTCGCCAAAATACAAAACCGTTTCTGCATTTTTTGTGCAAGCAAGTATTTTACAATACCTTAAAAATATATCTGTTAATGTTTTAAAACAATTATATTTGATTTACGGAGAGATTTCACATCCATAACGGAGAGATTTCACATCCAGTGAAGAATTTTCCTCATAAATGCAAAAAATAAAATAAAACCAATCGTTTTTGTTCTATAGAGAACCAACTTTTATCCTTTTGATGAGCATTATTTCTTTTGGGTTGTGTAGTTTAATTCACAGAATTTCTACAAAGTACAGTTGACATCAGAATTATTAGCCCCCTTAAATGTTTTTTTTTCTTTTTAAAATTTTTCCCAAATGATGTTGAACAGAGCAAGGAAATTTTCACAGTATGTCTGATAATATCTTTTCTTCTGGAGAAAGTCTTATTTGTTTTATTTCGGCTAGAATAAAAGCAGTTTTTAATTTTTTTCTAAACCATTTTAAGTTCAAAATTATTAGGCCGTTTAAGCAATTTATTTTCTCAATAGTCACCAGAACAAACCATCGATATACAATAACTTGCCTAATTACCCTGTCCTGCCAAGTTAACCTAATTAACCTAGTTAAGCCTTTAAATGTCACTTTAAGCTGTATAGAAGTGTCTTGAAGAATATCTAGTCAAATATTATTTACTGTCATCATGGCAAAGATAAAATAAATCAGTTATTAGAAATGAGATATTATAACTATTGTGTTGAAAAAAATCTTCTCTCCGTTAAACAAAAATTGGGGAAAAAATAAACAGGGGGGCTAATAATTCTTTATAAAACACGTTCTCTCTTTTATATGTCTTAAGCATGCTTTTTGTTCTGATGGTCTAGCATGCAGAAAAACCTATTACACTATATTGTACTCCATGCAATGTTGTATTCTCTAATAAAAATAAGTAAAAAAAAAAAAGGTTATTAAAAATTTAAAAACCGCTTTTATTCCAGCCGAAATAAAACAAATAAGACTTTCTGCAGAAGAAAAGATATTATCAGACATACTGTGAAAATTTCCTTGCTCTGTTCAACATCATTTAGGAAATATGAAAAAAAATAAAATTAAATGGGGGCTACACCCCTAATTTTTGTCATAACACCCAGCCCAAATAACAGGCTTAAACTGGCACAAAAACTACATCTATTTTTCACATTTTTTTTTCATGATTGTATCAAAAACCTACAAGGACATTGAAAAAAGCTAAATTTACTGATCTTTTCATATTTAAAAATTTCAGGTTCAATATTGTTTTCAAACCATCCCGAAATATGAGAACAAGAAGATCTATTAAGGAATAGCTTGGTGGCTCAGTGGTTAGCACTATGGCATCACAGCAAGAAGGTTGCTAGTTCAAGCCCCGGCTGGGTCAGTTGTCATTTCTGTGTGGAGTTTGCATGTTCTCCCCGTGTTGGTGTGGGTTTCCTCCAGGTGCTCCGGTTTCCCCCACAGTTCTATTGTACACTTAATGCCTGTACAGTAGGTCACGTGACTGGTGTTCTTGCTCCTTTTTCTGAATTAAATGTTTTAAATGACTACTATTAAATACATAAATAGATACTGCATTATTAAATCAACAAGTACATTTACTTCGGCTTAGTCACTTTCTTCACACAGCGGCATGAACCACCAACTTATCCAGCATATGTTTTACACAGCGGATACCTTTCCAGCCGCAACCCACCACTGGGAAACACCCATACACACTCATTCACACACACTCATACACTACAGACAATTTAGTTTATTCAATTCACCTATAGTGCATGTGTTTGGACTGTGGGGGAAATCAGAGCACCCGGAGGAAACCCACGGGAACATAGGGAGAACATACAAACTCCACACAGAAACGCCAACTGACCCAGCCGAGGCTCGAACCAGTTACCTTTTTGCTGTGAGGCGACAGCACTACCTACTGCGCCACTGCGTTACCCCATTATTTTAATATTAAAGAACATAAATATGCACTTTCATTACAAAAATACCTTTATTTTCAATCTTTTTATTGGTCTTTTGTATGACAGAACATAATAAATATAAAATAAAAAAATAATTAATCAAATAATAATAATAATAAAAAACATGACAAATAATAAAATAATAAATAATAAAATGACAAAAGTTACAGGTTACCAGTACAGGCATTTTATATATTCCATGAAGGGATACAAGTCTTGACCATGTCTACATGCCTAAATGCATTGAGTTGCTGCCATGTGATTGGCTGATTAGAAATTTGCATTAACAAGCATTTGGACAGGTGTACCTAATAAAGTGGCCAATGAGTGTATAAACAAAGTGTTTAAAGAAATCTGATGTAAGGAATTGAGTGAGCCGAAGAGTAAACATTTTAGCTTATTAAGTCTGATAAAGTAAAAAATGTCCTGTATCCACTTCTCATATGTAGTTTGGCAAGTGTATTTAGAAAAATATATTTCAAATTAGAGTATATTTACAGTACAAATGATAACAATGAACTATGAGAGGGGAAAAAGTAAATGATTTCATTGAAAATAAATAAAATAGAATAATCGTGTAATAAAGTGTTCAATTAATTGAGGTGTTTTTGAACACGCACAGGCCATCAGGCATCGCACAGCTCATAATCATATGTGTACGGTCATAATATGGCGAATCTATTATTAATATGTGCACATCCCAGGGTTAAGAGCAATAATCTTTTAAGAAGAAGCGATCTCTGCGTGTGTCACATGAATCACTCGATGTGTCCTAAAGCTGCGCTACAGGAGCGTCACGACACCGGCATCACAGAAACACTCGCTCTGAAATCAGCAGACAAAAGCAACTCGCAGCGCAGGAGCTTTAGGAAAATGATGCGTGTATATGCAATGCTTTAGATGTTTCTCTTTTATCCAAAACAACTTATAAATAATGGAACAAAGGCGCTTTGTCAGAGAGCCTGGAGAGTATTTTTATATTGCATTCTACATTTCAAAGAAGTTTAATGTCATAGTTAATTGACTGTGTGTATATCGTATCAGCATCCAGAAGAACTACTACTTAATAAAAGCTCTTAGAATACCTAAATAGTCTTATTAATGCGTTTTGATTTCATATTATTTAGATGTAAAACAGACAAATGTTTAATTTTATAAAAACTGACAAACAATCTACCCCCAATCTTGACTGAAAAATATTGGAACAAATAATTTTCTTGCATTAAAAGGGAGCTTTTATGCAGAAATCACTTTTATAAGGGGTTTAAACACAGTTGTGTGGCATCAGTGTGTGAATATAAGCAGCTTCTAATGGTAAAAATGTATTAATTGTATTTTCTTCTAATCAGACTTGATAACAACAGTCTGCAGAAACACTTTGATTGACATTCTCCTTTTGTGCATGTCATCTGAGGGGGAAAGCCCCGCCCACTAGTGATCATTTCTCTCATTAGCATAGGATGTTTAGTATTGTTTTTGAATCTGCCACTATGCTGACACACAGGCATCTGTAGCTCCACCCTCTTCTGAAAAGAGCACAGTCTCATTAAATGTAAAGCGACAGTCACCAAAGCGCCACAATTAGGATCAAAGCCTAAAAGGGTCAGTTTCAGAGGGTTATAAAACATTATCTGTGTGGTATTTTGAGCTGAAACTTCACACGCACACTCTAGGGTCATCAGAGACTTATTTTATCTTGTAAAATGGACCCCATTTAAAGAGAATAATGCATCAGAACACATTGTTTAATGTGCTTTAATGTGTATATACATAAATGGATGCATTTATTAACGTTATTTTAATTTGATTTTTTTATTACTTTTAGTTAAGTTTTAGGTTAAATGAGGTTTTATTTTTATGCTTTAACTTTAGTGACCCTGTCATGAATTGCTAAATATTTTACATTTAAACCAAACAAACAACAACAAAACCTCAGAAATCAATTTTTCCAGTAAGAATCATAATCAAACACTTGCATATTTCTTTTATCTTTTTTGGGCATGTTTTTAAGTTGGATTCTTGTATTGCAAAATTAATTCTCGCCACTTTAATTTCTCAGTTTTCATTAACATTGCATAATCAGGGTGCTTTCACAGCTGCCTCATTTAGTTTGGTTAATTTATCAGAGTTTGTTTGTGTGTTTTGGTGCAGTTGATTTGGGCAGGTGTAAAAGCAGCAATTGTACTCTGGTGTCCACCAGATCGGCCCAAATTTACACGCACCTAGTACCTGGTTGGACCCCCTTTTGCCTTCAGAACTGCCTTAATCCTTCATGGCATAGATTCAACAAGGTACTGGAAATATTCCTCAGAGATTTTGCTCCATATTAACATGATAGCATCACACAGTTGCTGCAGATTTGTCGGCTGCACATCCATGATGCTAATCTCCCATTCCACCACATCTCAAAGGTGCTCTATTGGATTGAGCTGTGGGGACTGTGGAGGCTGTTTGAGTACATTGAACTCACTGTCATGTTCAAGAAACCAGTCTGAGATGATTCACGCTTTATGACATGGTGTGTTATCCTGCTGAAAGTGGCCATCAGAAGATGGGTACACTGTGGTCATAAAGGGATGGACATGGTCAGCAACAATACTTAGGTAGGCTGTGGCGTTGACATGATGCTCAATTGGTACTAATGGGCCCAAAGTGTGCCAAGAAAATATCCCCCACACCATTACATCACCACTACCAGGCTGACCCGTTGATACAAGGCAGGATGGCTCCATGCTTTCATGTTGTTGATGCCAAATTCTAACCCTACCATCCGAATGTGGCAGCAGAAATGGAGACTCATCAGACCAGGCAACGTTTCTCCAATCTTCTATTGTCCAGTTTTGGTGAGCCTGTGTGAATTGTAGCCTCAGTTTCCTGTTCTTAGCTGACAGGAGTGACACCCGGTGTGGTCTTCTGCTGCGAACCCATCTGCCTGAAGGTTGGACGTGTTGTGGGTTCAGAGATGCTCTTCTGCAGACCTCTGTTGTATCGAGTGGTTATTTGAGTTACTGTTGCCTTTCTATATGCTGGAACCAGTCTGGCCATTCTCCTCTGACCTCTGGCATCAACAAGGCATTTGCGCCCACAGAACTGCTGCTCACTGGATATTTTCTGTTTCTCAGACCATTCTCTGTAAACCCTAGAGATGGTTGTGCGTGAAAATCCCAGTAGATCAGCAGTTTCTGAAATACTCAGACCAGCCCGTCTGGCACCAACAACTGTGCCACATTCAAAGTCTCTTAAATCCCCTTTCTTCCGCCATTCTCATGCTCAGTTTGAACTGCAGCAGATCGTCTTGACCATGTCTACATGCCTAAATGCATTGAGTTGCTGCCATGTGATTGGCTGATTAGAAATTTGCGTTAACGAGCATTTGGACAGGTGTACCTAATAAAGTGGCCAATGAGTGTGTAAACAAACCCTGAACCTTTTTTTTTGTATTGAGAATGTGAACTTCTGACTAAACCAGCTGCTGTAGTCAGCTGCGACCTGCATTCTGGGATGAGAAAAGGTTTAATGATGCTTTACTATATTTATGGTCACGGACAAACGTAGAGTTGTGAGGAAGTCCACAATGTCTGCTGACCTTTTCTCTGCTCTTTGTTTACCTCTGTGTTTTAGCGCACATTAATTCTGACCAATCAAAATGCAGTTCAGGAAATTTGTTTAGCCAACAACTGATGTGGATCTTGTCACATGACTGCTTTTAGTTCATTGTAACTGGTTCAGTTCAGAGCATTCAGTCTGGTGTAAAACGGAACGAAAACGGCTAAAAACACATACAAAGCATAGTTTTTAACCTTATAAAGCACATTTAAAATCATATCAGTGGCCTCTATTTGTAATGCATAAGGATTTTATCTGTAAAACATTAGATGGCAGCACATAAGTGACCTGTTTTGAAACATCATTTCAAAGAATGTTTGATTTGTCGAGGAAAAAGGGTGCAATTTTCTCAGTGTCTGCCTGACTGACAGCCTAATCCAGACTGCAGTGGTGATATTGATGGAAAGTCCTGATGTCAGGGAGGAGAGCAGTAGACACACACACACACACACACACACACACACACACACACACACACACACACACACAGATAGATGAAACTGAAGGACAAACAGTCCTCCTCTTTGCATGTTCTCTCAGCCCATGTGAGACTTGATAATAGAGAATCAATTTGCTGCAGCTGCTGTTTACACACAGACACACTGGCTTGATTGTTTACTGGACATCTGTGTTAAATTACACTTAAAGCGTGTCTGTGGGCTTCGCTGACATCTAGACATCATCAAACAGCATTTGCAATGCTTTTGCCCTCAGTAATGTGGCGTAGTTCTCAGTGACAGAATGCCGACCTAGAAATAAAGGAATAACTGTAAGTGATTTACTGTAATTGGACCGTATCATCATTTATAACTGCTTAATATCTTAACAAGGTTGTTTTGATGTCAATGGAGTAAGTTATTGCATTTTGTATTGCTTATTATTATCATTATTGATTAAATAAAGTTGATTAAAGTCTGTGCACACTATACATTAAATATGCATTTAAAATGTATTAATTATATATAATGTGTTAATTTATTGACATGGAATTCATGTATTATGCTCTGATTTCTCCCACAGTCCAAACACATGCGCTGTAGGTGAACTGGGTAACTATAGGTGAACTGGGTAGGGTAAATAGTGTGTAGTGTATGTGTGTGAATGAGTGTGTATGGGTTTTTCCCAGTGATGGATTGCAGCTGGAAGGGCATCCGCTGTGTAAAACATGTGCTGGATAAGTTGGCGGTTCATTCCACTGTAGTGACCCCTGAATAAAAAGGGACTAAGCCGAAAAGAAAATGAATGGATGTATTATTTTACTTGAGATGTGCACATTAAGGGCTTGTATTTTTCATAGTAAACGCAAGTGAAATGCTCATACTTTCATGCTCTGACATCCTAAAATAAAGTACACAACGTATTTTCCTGCATTTAAAAGCATATCTGAAACATTATCATCATTTATTGTTATAAATAATGTCGAGTTTTAATGTTTTGTAATTTATGCAATTTCCCAAGATGACTTGACTCTATTTGGAAAGAATTTGCAGTTTTACATACATTGTGATGATTTTGTAGGGGAGTGCAAACAAATAAACACATTAGAAACATAAATGAATAAAATAGAACAAAGATACAAATGAAAAAGAGTGTGTTATGATTCTCTGGAGAGTTTAACAGTATAGAGGAACAGAAATTAAATAATCAAATGTAAAAGCACTTTATACAATATTTAACATTTGAAGTTGATCAAAAACTTTCATCAAACTATTGAACAACATCCAATCTTATCAAATGTTGAAATCTACAGTCTTCGTTCTGAAAATAATTAAATGCACTTAATCGTTGTTATTCCTCGTTTACAAATTTTTAGGGATGCACCAATATGGCCGACTTTTAAGATTTGGATGCCGATAACCAATATATAATACAGCCAATAAATTTTCAATATTTCAATGTTATAATTTTATACAGTAAGCAACTGATTTTATTTTAAAACTTCATCAAAGTTTGAACTGATCTTATAAACTGAATAGTCTCAAAGCGAAAACAGCAATAATTTCAAAATTGCAAGATGATTATATAGATCTATATTCAGGATTTCACAAAAATCAGCATGACAAAAAATAATTTCCTTTTCTTTGCATAGCAAACTAACATGCAACTTGACTGTTGTATAAAAATAATAGGTTAAATCAGTGTTTCCCAACCCTGTTCCTGGAGGCACACCAACAGTACATTTTTTTTTTTGTATGTCTCCCTTATCTGACCCATTTGTGTCAGGTTTTGGGGTCTTTTCTAATGTTCTGCTGAGTTGAATGAGGTGTGTTTGATTAGGGAGAGGTTGAAAATGTGTACTGTTGGTGTGCCTTCAGGAACAGGGTTGGGAAACACTGGGTTAAATAACAAAATGGGACTTAATTAACAAACAAGTAAAATAAATATATTTAGAATAAAATGAAAATGAAAGAAGAACTGAATCCAGCTCAAATGTTTTTGAATAAAACGTGTTACAGTAATGTACAAATATGTAATGTCTGAAAAGCTGTTTTGAGAAGTGTTTTGACCATTCAGAGCAACCGTACAAGCGAAAAGCTAAATACAGATAGTATGTTTTACTTGATAATCAGACAATGCTTCTATGTTTGTTCTTGCTGTCAATCTGCTTGTTAAGTGTGACGAACACGAAGCAGCTTCAGCTATCAAACTGTATGGGGAGACTTAACAAATGGTAATAATAAACGTTTACAAAGTGATGTAGTACTTTCGAAAATTACGATCGCAATATATATACCCATGCCTAATATCCGATGACCAGAAAGTGAATATTTTTTAATAAATTGTTAAAGTATTTGTGATGCAGAAAGTCCAGAGACTGTTGTGTACACCATGATTTTATTTACAATTCACTTTAATGTGTGATGAGACCAAAAAGAATATTAGGGCCATTGGATAGGGCCATAAACAAATATTTTCTCAATTCAAATGAGTAGCGGCTTGGACCCGGAAACAGTATTTCACACGTCACCGATACGTCACGACTTAACAAGTGGAAAAAAGATCGCTGAAAGGTTTATGGTAAAGCGCTGTGAGTTTGAGACTTTAACTGCAGGCGCTGTGTGATGCATGTGAACACGAAGTGGAGTCAGATTTGTCCTCGAAATCAGATTTTGATTCAACACCTGAGCTGTGTTTTATGACAAACACCGTGCATAATATAAAGACAGCATGTGGCGGAGGGTTGAGAACCCCTATGCCGGATTCAGTGACTGGCACACGTCTCCTTTGCAGCTGTGAAGGCTCTGATGGCTCACTAGTCACTATGCGTGTGCATGGTAATAGCCATCACGCACACTCGTGATTGACCCTATTCTTCAATGCGGAAGTGCGCTTGTTTTTTGCGCTTATTTTAGAACTTCTGATTCAGCTGCCTATGGGAAAAAATGACTAGGAATAATAAATGGCAGAAAACGGTTAAACTAGCTCTCTATAAACAAGTGTTTGCTTGATTATACAGACAAAGCAGAATAATATAATGAGAATATATCAGTTTGCAACATCAAGCAGCATAACGAGCTGTTTTTGATGTCTAAAAATGAATGGAAGTGAATGAGACCGGAAGTCTCGAGCCAATAAGATTGAAATGGTTACGCCTTCTCGTACGTGAAGAATAAGGTGAATAATCATTATAAATACGCAGATCAAACTGGATACAATCTTACATCAACAATACAATGAGTTGTTTAGCATGTGTGCATCATTGCTACTATGTTTACACAGGTAATATTTTTCCTCAGAGGATTTAAACCAAAATACACAAAGACACTCTATCAAACATATCTACAATGATAAGGAACATGGTTACTTACTGAGTTATAAACGCACAGCAATATCACACAAGGAAAGGACGGACTTTGAAGGAATAAACAATGTGAGGAAAGCTCTGTTATAGTGCACTGGACAAGTCTGAGCAAGTTCGACCCATGCATGCGCGAGGCAGGCAGTTCTGTCCAATTACGTAGCCTATCGGCTGAAAGATATTGGCCTAATTTTGATATCGGATTGATAACGATAAGATTAAAAATAGCATTTATCGGCCGATAACGATATGATTGCTGATATATCATACATCCATACAAATTTTATAATTTCTAGTGCCCAAATATTTAAAATTATTCTGAAAACGTACATAATCACAGACCTTAAAAAAAAAAGTTCACTCTTTTAAGGTTACATGTTGTTCTGAACTCTCCAAAAAATAAATAAATATACTGCATGTACATGCATCAAAACAATCAGAAATTAAATAAATCAATGCACAAAAAAAGAAAATAATAACCATATTTATTTTTAAAAAATGAGGGAATACATTTCTCCCTCTGTAATGTGAAGTGGACGCTGACAAAGGAAGTGCGGATTCAAACCCAGGTTTATTAAACCGAGTTGGTCAGGCAAGCAATGGTCAACATGGGGGCAAACAGATGTACACAGGAAATCCAGAGTCGTAGTCATAAACAGGTGGATGGTAAAAAAAGGCAGGCAGCGGACAACGTAAAACAAACAAAACACAGCAACGTTCAAACACGGAAGGTAAGGCAAGGAAAGCACCGTATTGTTCACAATACCATATAACAAGACTCAGCAACTTGTGTGTGTCTGAGAGGTGTCTATATAGTCTGTGTAATTAGTCCTGAACAGCTTCAGCTGTGTCTGTTTGCAACTATGGAAATCTTTGCCAGGTGTATGAGTGGTGCATGACTGGATATGTAGTTCTTTTGCTGGCAGGTTTGTAGTTCTCCAGTGATATGCATGGGCTAGATCTGACTGTGACACCCTCTGTCTTTCTTTCTCTCAGTCATTCATTTTCTTTTCGGCTTAGTCCCTTTATTAATCAGCGGTCGTCACAGCGGAATGAACCGCCAACTTGTTCAGCATATGTTTTACGCAGTTGATGCCCTTCCAGCTGCAACTCAACACTGGGAAACACCCATACGCTCTTGCACTCACACTCATAAATTACAGACAATTTAGCTCACCCAATTCCCTTATAGTGCATGTGTTTGGACTGTGGGGGAAACCAGAGCACCCGGAGGAAACTCACACCAACATGGGAGAACATGCAAACTCCACACAGAAATGCCAACTGACCCAGCTCGGGCTCGAACCAGCGACCTTCTTGCTGTGAGGTGATCATGCTACCCACTGTGCCACACTGACACCCTTTCTTTCTTTCTTTCTTTCTTTCTGTAAATTCCCTGTTATTTTTATTTTACTAGTACTAAAGAAGGTAAATGTCAAGTAAATATTGACTTCAAGTTTAGCTTAAACCGTGAAGCAGTATTTATACATTGAAATGATGCACTGCGATGAACATTCTCTTTAAAAATGCATGCTTCGTGGCACGTTCGTGTGTAGTAGTGTAAATCAGTAATGTGCTTTAATGCACAGCTGCTCACCAGGCTAATGCTAATGCCGGTGTTTCTGACACCATTAACCTCTCTGAAACACTGCGGATCACCGTGAGCTCTGCCAGCGCTGCGTTTGCCAGGAATCATGTCGCTTTTTTTGTCAGAAAGCTTTCAGACATGAGTTTAAGTCTTGCGTTACAATACACACCGCGTGATGATATGCCAGTGTAAATGTTTGATAAGAAAAGGTGTGAATGTGTTGTTATAGTAGAACAGCAGTAGTCGGTGTTCACAGATTCACTCGTCGCAGCTTTTTTTTGTTTTGTTTCTTTTTGGGACAGATTTGTGCAGTTCAGCGGCCTCGCTTTTCCCCGGACCCAGAGCATCAATATTTCATGGCGCCGCATTCTCCAGCTATCAATAATAAAATGCTATATTCTTATAAATATTCTAAAAATAAAGTGTGATTTTCTGCCGTGCAGCTGCAGGGATGAAAGTTTAATGTTTGTCTTGAAGGAAGCTGTGAGACGGTGAGGCGGCGCTTTCCTCCTCAAGTCCAGCTTTTATTATTATCTTTTTTTACGCCGAGGCTTCTGGATAAACCGCTGGTCAGCGCAAACTAAAGCTGAGGAATTATCTGCTTTACACTTCCTATGAGGAAATATCTGACGTGTGCTGTAATAAAGATCATCAGGTCTGTGGAAGGGCAAGAATGTACTGCAAATACTGCTTATCTCAATATGAAGTTTGTATAAACATAGCTACAAGAAAAAAAACTACATTTAAGTTCTCAGTTTCTCTAGGTTTATTAGGTTTGAGTTAGGGCTGTGCAATTAATCGAAAATCTGGTTTCGATTTCGGCTTCTAACGATTCTGAAAATTAATCGAGATAAACAAATATTCCATCATATACCGCCCCCTTACCAGTTGTACACATTTGTTGCTCTACAAAGCTCAGTTCCATGTGAAAATGATATAGCATGTACTGGAATGTAACGTTTGCAGCACGGGATGTGCATCATTCATTGATGTACGTTTAAATCATTCATATTCATAGTAAAAATACTTTAAAGGCAAATTGCACCTAAGAGAGATGACTTCCAAGTTTAAATGTTAGAATGTTCTAAATGAATAGGGCATAGGGGGGATAACTGGGAATAGAACACAGGCAGAAACTGTGTTTCAAACTACAGCTCCAGAGGTGTAGTTGCAAGCACACAAGTTTGCGATGCAGTTTGCGAATGTTCGTTGGAACGACGGATTTGTAAAACGCCAAATCCAAGAACTATGTTTGTAACGACGGAACTTGCGACCTTAGTTAACGATCGTTTTCGGAAACGCACCCCAGTTTATTTCCAAGCTCAGTTCCCGCTGCATTAGATAGATGAAGACCTTTTAACTTGCACATTTTAGGTATTTGTCTCAGAATTTTTGACATGTTTAACTTTCTTGAATCGCTATTAACTTGCAATGCGGAACTACATAAGTGTTTTGCGATTGTCTTAACTTCCGATTCAGTTTTTTATGGGAGAAATGAACAGAAATAATAAGCTACTTGCTCTACAAACAAGAAGAAAAACATAACAAGAACGTTTGCGATATCAGTCAGCAGAACGCAATATTTTTAATGTCTAAAAACCAATGAAAGTGAATGAGAACAGAAGTCTTGAGCCAAAAATATTTAGCCAAAAAAATGGCGGGAACTGCTTGTACAGTATGTGATAAATAAACCCAATTCCGTCATATTAGTTCCAGCCAGAGGTGTCCCAGTAAAAATCGTGCCCCAGTAAAAATCACCAGTGCCCCATGCTTTAAGTTGGAGTTTACTTTATATGTAAGTGTATTAATTAAGAGTGGTAATCCCAGAATAAACATTATTCTCTATGCAAACCGAATCAGCACTTGTGAAAGCAGTGCAGTTTAATTGAAACAAACTGACGCATACATACAGAAAAACTTAATGCTGGTGTGCTGCTTCTGCTCCTGGTGTGAATCCCGGGGGTTAACATGCACGCCGAAAAAATATGCGCTGCTCATACATTGTGAAACCGGCCCAACAGCCTTTTATGCAGGGGTGTCGGCACGCAGTAAGTTTTGCAAGTCTTTAAAACTAATGTGTGCAGATAAGGGCCTGTGCCCCAGTAGAGCTTTATGTCTAGCAACACCCCTGCTTTCAGCAATTAATGGCAAGAAAATTTGATACCATCATAAAGCTTCTCTCACCTGGGTGTGAAGTCGCAGCCCTGCTGCATGAATGCGCCGAGGGAGAACCAGAGACTGTTGAAGATGCCGAACTCATTGGGGGGCTGGTCGCTGGGCGGACCGTCGGAGCCTTCCTCGGGCTCCTCGGTGTGCCACTCGTACGGGCTGAAGCGGCTGACCAGGAAGAGCACCACGCTCACGCCGATGTAGGCGAACACGATGCACATCCAGATCTCGTAGGCCAGCGGGTCCAGGAAGGAGAAGACGCCGGGTTTGGACTTTTGCGGCTTCTTGATCATGATGGAGATGCCCAGACTCATGAAGGGCTTGGAGAAATCAATCACCTCCTCCCGGACCAGAGTGATGGTCAAAGGGGCCACAGCGATTTCCGCTTTCTGTGGATGGAGAAGAAAGGGTCAGATTAGGGATGCAAATGATGTTCCATTAGTTGTCGATAAGACTGATACAACAATATTGATGTTTCATTAATAGGATGGTTTACCATTCTGTCCTCATTTACTCACCCTTTACTTGTCTCAAACAAATATTTTAAGTTTCTGTTTTCTTTTTAAGGGCACCTATGATGCAAAATCAACTTTTGTAAGCTGTTTAAACAGAACTGTGTATAGTCTAGTGTGTCCACAGTCAAATTGGAGTGATAGAAACACAACAAGTCTCTTTTTTTTAATTCCTGACGGTAAAATTGGATCCAAATCTCAGTGATTTTGAGGCCCACCACAATCTGATGTAGTAGTACGGTTTTCCCCATCTGTGGAATTGTTTGACAGGATCTATTGTATGGCATACAAAACATGCCCACAGAACAGATTTGCAAAGGAACTCTGTTAAAAGATCTGTTCCAACTCTCTGTGATCAGCTGTCCCTCATGAATGAGTTTTACAATTGTAAAACGTTTTTAAAACAGTGTCTGTTTGTAATAAAAACAGTAAAATCCCTATTCATAACCATTCCAATGAGCACAGTCGCATAGAGAATATATGAGAATGTTCAACTAATATTTATTAATATTCACAACCTTTCCAAATATGGTCAAAACCAACCATCTAATATTAGGGCCAGTTCCAATAGGGTTACGAATGGACTTATAAAACCATTTCTGGAGAATTTTTACACTTCCCTAAGCCACATACATTCAGAGAACAATTTAACATATTGTATCAGTGCATTCTATGGCATATTTAAAGAAATTTCCTTATTGAGTCACCATAAGCTTTATTGTGGCGTCAGTGTGTCCAAACATGGTTTTTACAGCCCATAAATTTCCACCATATCATTTTTAATAGGTCTAGATAATAAAATATCTTGTGAGCGATGCATTTAATAGCACATTTACAGTAAGTACAGCATTGGAGGAGTTGGTTTTATCAATGAATGGAGGCTTTTGGGCATCCAATGGACTTGCAGACAGTAATGTTTACACTGCCTCAGTGGTTTAAAACAAGTAAAAGGTTACAGCTTATTAATATTTAAAACCCTTCCAAATATGGTCAAAGCCAACCATCTAATATTAAAACCAATTCCAAAAGGGTTGAAAATGGACCTGTAAAACCATTTCTGGAGAATTTTTACACCTACCTAAGCCACATACATTCAAAGAACAATTTAGCACATTGTATCAGTGCATTCTATGGCACATTTAAAGGATGAGTCACGCTATGTGCTGTGCAATACACATTATATAGTCATGTCTGTGCAATTGAAATTCCCTTATCGCGTCACTGTTTTTCAGCCCATAAATTTCCACCACATCCTTTTTAACAGTTGTAGATGATGAAATATGTTCTGAGCAATGCATTTTATAGCACATTTACAGTAAGTACAAGATTCGAGCGGTTGGTTTAGTCAATGAATGAAAGTTTTGGGGGCATCGGAGAGACTTGCGGACATTGTTTATACTGGCTCAGTGGTTTGACACAAGTAAAAGGTCACAGCTCCGTAATATTCATAACTAGGGCTGCACGATTCTGGCTAAAATGTGAATCAATATTTTTTGCTTAATAAAGATCACAATTTTCCCACGATTGTGTAGATGTAAAACAAACGTTCATATGAGAAGGCTATTATTATTGTTATTCTCAAACATAAAACAACAATAATAATATTAGGGCTATGTGTAGGTCTACTGTTGCTTAAAATGATACATTTTGTATAGTCATTATTTTGGACTTGAACAGACTTTCAATATGTCCTGTTTGTTAATTCACAGTGAATCAGAATACAACTGTTCATAATTCTGAAGTTGAATTATTATGTTTTAGACATGCTTGTCATTTGTCATTGACAACATTATTAGACCATTTGTTTTCACTGGTAAAAAGAGACATTTTTGTCATTATCAGATTCCTTCTTGCATTATATTCAACATTATATAGGCTAGAGTAGTTATACTGACACAGTAAACATTTATTTTTATGCACAACACTGTGTTCACTATAAAAGAAATAACATATCAAATGCTTGTAATCAAAACTGTAAAATGCGTTATGATCATTTAAATGATGTGCGGCCAATTTCACTTTCACTTCCGAGTGCGGCTCATGGCTGCCGTCACTGTGAGAAAAAACCAAGACAATCTCACAGCAATTCGTAACTTTTTGATTTAGTGGCTAATTCGTATGAATTCGTACGATCTAATTCATACATTTTCGTACGATTTGCTCATCCCCCCAATGACGGTTGGGTTTAAGGGTGGGGTTAGGTGCCACGCCTCCTTTTTAAAATCGTACAATTTTGTACGACTGAACTCGTACGAATTAGCCACTAAACTGACAAAGCGTAAAATACTCACGTTTTCTCGTGAGATCAGGCTGGAAAAAACACGCATGCGAATCAAACCTCTTGCACGGCCCTCAAACGATCGCTCTGTGCAACAAACTGAACGTTATTTACAGCTTAATTACCTGTTATTCACAGCCTATGCAGCTTCTGTTCACTAAAGTAGGCATCATTGGCGTGCACACTATCGCTCTCATTAGTAAACAAACAGCTCGTGGTCAGCTTATGTGTGATTTCCCGACCGAATACATTACATGCAGACAGAAATGACATTTTTGGGTGAATTATACCTTATGAATAGGGTATGTGACACGTTTAATGCCATTTGGAGGTGTACATGTTGCTGTAAAGACTTGTGCGAGCGCCTTTATGCTTCTCTCCTGACCTTTAAAATATAATTGGCTGAATCGGAGAAAAGCTGAATTAAGATCATGTCGAGGGTCGAATCGAGAACGCGATCTTTTCTTCGATTTAATCATGCAGCCCTATTCATGACCCTTCCAAATATGGTCAAAACCAACCATCAAATATTAGGACGAATTCCAATAGGGTTGCGAATGGACATTTCTGGAGAATTTTTACACTTACCTAAGCCACATACATTCAGAGAACAATTTAACGTATTTTATCAGTGCATTCTATGGCACATTAAAAGGATGAGTTCTGTTTTGTGCTGTGCAATGCACATTATGTAGTCTCATCTGTGCAGTTGAAATCCCCCTATTGAGTCACCAGAAGCTTTACTGTGGCATCTACGCGTCCAGACATGTTTTTTACAGTTCATACATGTTTTTTACAGCCCATAAATTTCTACCATACCCTTTTTAACAGGTGTAGATAATGAAATATCTTCTGAGCAATGCATTTTATAGCACATTTACAGTAAGTACAAGATTCGAGCGGTTGGTTTTGTCAATGAATGGAGGTTTTAGGGGTGTCCGAGGGACTTGCGGACAGTAATGTTTACACTGCCTCAGTGGTTTAACACAAGTAAAAGGTCACAGTGAAAGTAGGGCATCTTTCGTCCCTCCTGGTGCCTGTAGGAAAACATGAAGTGGTTTCGCTGTTGGATTTAATTAGAGGCCTCCAGCAATAGAGAGAGAAAGCGATGCTGTTAATGCAAGCAAGAGGTCGCATTCAAACTCTATGAAGCACGTCTGCGGTTCAATACAGAGTCGCAGAGCAGAAAACACTGTATTGTATTTCTCTTTTTTTCCTCATAAAAAAATCCCTTGAGCAACCCAAGGCTCATAATTAACATTTTCTGCAATTCCCACCAACTTGAACCGAAGATTGTAATACAAGTGAGTAATTTGTGAATCCGCATGCCCTCTAAAGCATGACTATGAACATTTCAGCTGAATAAAGAGACTGCGCTTATATGCTTTTTCAGCAGCTGCGGTGCTGAAAATGTATTTTTCATTTATTTTCTCCAGCTGTGTTAGAAAAAAAATGCAGTTATAAGCCTTGAACCAAACCCACCAGCATTAAGATTAATCATAACACACTGTGCAATGAAAAAAAGGGTTAGAAAATGCTCTAAAAACCAAGGAAGAACAGTACAATATAATAGTACATTAAAAATTTTAACTATTTAACTTCGTTTTAACCCTCCAAACCTTTTTTGTTTTGTATTTGGTGATCTATGCCTTTAAAAGATATGCTTGTATATTAACATATACGTTATGTATAAAACATATATATATATATATATATATATATATATATATATATATATATATATATATATATATATATATATATATATATATATATATATATATATATATATATATATATAAAATATAATATTTGAGTTATGCAAGAAACATAAAGCATTTTTAAAGCAAATGGTTATTACACGAGTTTGTGGATCATATATCATATTACATAAAAACAATCCTGTTTGTTTTTGTGTGCAGCCATGAAAGAGAACAATTATTTCAATAACACGTTGTTCTCTGTGCTGTTTTGTATCTGATCACATTTATTTCAGACCTGCAGGAAAAGTCATTTCTGTAGTTATAGTGCAATAGATTATGGTGGATTCAGGTTTATGTAATGCTTTTTATATTAGGGAGTGAATGAAATGCTTGTCATTTTTGTTGTAATATATTAATACATTTTTTTAAATAATATTATAATGATAAAAATGTTTTTGATTGTAAAATACAACAATTACATTTTGTCAAAATGACTCCACTGTAAGAATGGTTAACAACTTATTAGTAAAATAACTAAAAACGCTTTAAAAATATTAAAGGGCACATAGTTTACCTCTTTTTTATGATTTAATATTAATATTATGGTTGTTCTGAGTGTGCCAGTTTAGGTTCAGTTTAAAACACAATTCAGATTTTTTTATTATAATGTGTTAAAAAGTGTCATGTTGGAGGCGTGTCCACAGCTCGCTGATTTAGGGGTGTGTTGCTTCACATGTAAATTAGTTTCGGCTTCCCGCCAACGTAACAAGGGGGCGGGGCCATGAGCTCACCTGCTCTGCGTTTGCAACAGAGTCTGACAGGCAGACTGAGAGAAGGAGCAGGAGTGAGAGGTTCAGCAATCAGTTGTACATGTACGACTCTGACACAGACCAAGCAGAGAGTACAAAATCATATGTGTCTTTGTACAGTTTTACAGCCAACTGTGTAGTTTCAAGTGCCGAGCTTGTACACAGAAACTAATAACCACGCACACTGAATTAACTTTGACTGAGGCACCGGATGCGCCGCTCGAAGCAGCGACACGGCACACCAGACACTCTGTGGCGCGGCAGATACATGAAGTGTCCCGAATTGTCGCGCCAAGCATTTTTTAGTTCTAAACATAGATTTCTGCAGTGGTCCGCGGCGCCCAGCCGTCGACTTGAGTGTACCCTGATAGAAACCTATGTTTAGAGATCTAAAACGCATGCTAGTTAAGATCACAGGGAGCTTCTGGGATCGCGAGAAATGGAAACGGCTGAAGTATAAGGTAGACTCAATGAGAAGTACACATGTTTGCAAACCTACCTAAAGATACAACCAATAATTCCGATTAGAGCGATAATGTGGAGAATATTGATCTTGCGTTGAGCCCAATGAGCCTTGCATCTAAAAATAGAGCTAGGGTGTTCCTTTAGTGATATCGCTTCGACTCACGCTGAAAATGGCGGACGTGAATCAACAAACTGAGGATATGATGACGCGCCTGTCAATCAATATTGGTGGGCGGGGGGACCGCTCTCCTACATCAAGTTGCGGTCGGTTTGAAAACAGCTCCAATTGGATTTTTTTACCATAGGTGCCGTTTAACGTTAATATTTTTTCAAAAGTCAATGTATAATTTAAATGTATTAACATTTTTATATATTTTTTCTGCTAAATAATGTACATTTCTAAATATTCTGTAATTTAAGACTGTCAAATGTATGAACTATTGCTTTTTAGTTTGTTGAATTTGTTTTGTATAAAATTATTGTGTTTATATAATTAATTTATAATATTGATAATTTTATTTAGTTAATTTTTTTAATTATTGTATATACAGTGGGTATATATAGTGGGGAAAATAAGTATTGAACCCATTACCATTTTTCTCAGAAAACATATTTCTAAAGGTGCTGTTGACATGAGATTTTCCCCAGATGTTGGTAACAACCAAATAAATCCATATATACAAAGAAAACAAATATAATTCATTTATAAATGAAGTTATGCATAATAAAATGAAATGATGCAGGGAAAGTATTGAACACATGAAGGGAGGTGTAGTTTGGCAGTGAAAGCCCTGCCAGCAGCTGAAATCAATCTGTAGTTCTTCAGCAACCCTCTGCTCTTCCTCAGTGTAAATGAATATCAGCTGCATCAGTCCAACATCTACATTAGCAGGAGGATGAAGATGAAACCAGGGTGGACATTTCAGCAAGACAATGATCCAAAACACAGCCAAGGAGACTCTCAAATGCTTTCAGAGAAAGAAAATCAAGCTGTAGAATGGCCCAGCCAATCACCTGATGCGAATCCAATAGAAAATACAAAAGAAAGCTCAGATTTGATAGACGAGACCCACAGAAGTATCAAGATTTTGACACTGTTGAAGTCTGTGATAAACTCACACCTGAGCAAAGCATGTAACTTCATTCTCCATATGAGAGGCGTCTTTAAGCTGCCAGCACCATTTTTACTAAAATCTGGTTCAATTCCATGTCAGCAGCTCAATAAGAAATATTCCCAGGAAAAAAAATGGTGTGTTCAATACTTATTTTCCCCACTTTCTTATTAATTTGATATAATATAATATTGAATTAAGATATATATTCTTACATCAGACATCAATTACCCTGCTTGTCTTGTCAAATAAAAGCCTAATTTTCAGTATCTTTAAATAAGCAACTGAATAACAGATGTCAAACAGTTGTCCTGTCAGAATCCAGAGCTCGTCTATAATCGTAATAATGCAGGATGACTCTCTCAGGTCTCTCCTGAAATCTCTCTGCGTTCTGCTTAAAGCTGTAACTCTGCGTGTGGAGGTTTTGCAGGATGAGGGAGTTTAATGGGCCAGAAAGAGACGCATCTGTCCTTCGCTGAGCTCATTAACACTCGTCTGCAGGAGCGTTTGCTTTCTCTGTCGGAGTCTCAGCGAGGTGCCGGAGAGTGACTGATCTGATGGAGGTGCGCGCTCAATTAATGCTGTTCAGTCTCAAAGAGAAAAGCCTTGAGCGCTGAATAAATGCTCACGGCAAACGCACACCTTCAGTCCTGGTCAGAGAACAGACGCCATGGCTTCAGGCTCAATAATAATAGCACAGTGATGGACAAATCCTTCTCTCTGTAAATGTGTTGCTTATTTCATTTTGTTCCCCACGCATGTCTTATTGACGGTCAATTAAAGATGCAAGTTTATTTAGACAGCTAATTCAATATAGTTGTGTTGTCATGATTAGAGGTTTCAAGGTAAAACACAGTCAATTTTCTGATGGTTGGTTTCAGATTTTCATTATCATTCATGATTGTTGCAATTTTGACTTTAAAAATTCACCACAGTAAAATGCAGTTCATATTATAGTTAAATACCATATAATTTACAATAATATTAAATCATACAGTGCTGTATCGTCATAAATAACACAATATTTAACTGTAATATAGTAACTGTAGGACAGTTTTGCGGTATGTTACTGTATTTGAATGTCGCATTGTGAAAATTACTGTATATTTTAGAGTAAAGATGCATAAAATGCTGTAAACACATACAGCAAGATTAATAGTGCTGTAAATGTAAATGCAGTATTTTTGCTGTAACTGATTTATAGTAAGTTATTGTAGATTTTACAGGGAATTGTTAAGAGTGTAGTGTTGTTGTGATTAGCAGTTGCAAGGTAAAGCGCAGTCAATTTTCTGATGGTTAGTAATACAGTTTCAGATTTTCATTATCATTAAAACCATGATTGTTTATTGCAATTTTGTCTTTACAAAACAGTAACATACCACAACATACCGTCCTACAGTAAAATGCAGTTCATGACTCATGACTATTGACTATTTTGAGATATTTTTCAGGATACTAGTATTCAGCTTAAAGTGACACTTAAAAGCTTAACTAGGTTAATTAAGCTAGTTGGGGCAATTAGGCAAGTCATTGTATAACAGTGGTTTGTTCTGTAGACAATCAAAAAAAACTTAAGGGAACTAATAATATTGACCTTAAAATGGTTTTAAAAAATTAAAAACTGCTTTTATTCTAGCCGAAATAAAACAAATAAGACTTTCTCCAGAAGAAAAAATATTATAGGAAATACTGTGAAAATTTCCTTGCTCCGTTAAAGATCATTTGGGAAATATTTGAAAGAGAAAACAAAAATCACAGGAGGGCGAATAATTCTGACTTTAACTATATATTTCTATGTTTATGAGTAAACACTCACCCCGTACACCAGCTCCCCAACCATGCCGTTCCAGATCTTCGTCTCTGGGTCTCTGGCTCCATATTTCCCATCCGGCACGATTGAGATCTTGTACTTGATGCCGATGTGTTTGGCGATTTCAGACGCCAGATCCACACAGTAACCTTCAAACTGCTCGTTCCCCTCGTACATCTCCCAGTTTTTCTTCAACATCACATACGGCCCTTCCTAAACACACACACACACACACACACACACACACACACACACACACACACACACACACACACACACACACACACACACACACACACACAGAGGTGGGCAGGGATGGTCAAGCTGAACTCAGAATTACACTGCATTATGAATTACACTTAATTATAAATGTTAAAAACAGAACTTTATATACAGGCTGATTACTTTAAGCACTATTTCAATGTTTTTTAAAAACACAAAATTGTTTTTTTATTTAAAATTCAAGAACACAAAATGAGTTTACTTATAAATATTTTACAATTGCATGCATTAATAATATAAAAGTACAAATAATTGACTTTTTAAACCAGGGGTCCCAAACTGCCCACCTACGGCCCACCTTCCTTCTCCCTCCAGCCCACAACTGACGTGAAAAATATAACGAGATTCGACCCGCCAAGCAAATATTTTTAAACTGCTATCATTGTCGCGTCTAGCCACCCGCCACCTAGTGGACATTTAAAGTACTGCATTCAGATTCGTTTTACTTTCATTTTCTCTCAGTGTGCAGTCGAGAGTAACACACACGTTTTAATTCTGTGGCTGATTTAAATATTGAAATATATGTCCGTAAGGGCTCTATTTTTTTATTAAAGCTCTATTTTTGTAAATATTCAAGGGTCATTTGATGATTATCAATGTAATTACACACATTTTGTTGTACAAACACATCCTCGTGGCTTTCACGTCATGCTGGTGGTGTAGCAAACATGATCAATTTGCTAATATTCGATTCAAATGGTCTCATTTAATAGATTTTCCTCATACGCTTATTAAGATTTGCATAAAAACGAAGTACATTAGTAAATTGTACTCCTAGTTGAAATTGAACTTGTTAAAGTAAATGTGTATATATACATACTTTCCCCCTTTTTGTTGTAGTTTAAAAAAGAAAGATATTGAGAAGAACTATTGTCAGTAAAGTCACTTAAGTTACGCTGTTCTTCCTGCTGTTTTTACGCTATTGAGACAATACTATTGGTTTGGATAGAATTATTATTATGCCTATTATTTGTAGTATTTTCATAGCAATTTAAACTCCCCCCTTTAATATGTACAATATAAAACAAAAAACTGGAGTTTTGACTGCATATACTCTGTGGAAGAATGACTGAGTGTCTAATGCTCGGCCATACACACAACAACCACAGATATATTTCAGCAGCTCATGTGTGATGTGTAGTTCTTGAAATATAAACGTCATGTCTGTTATCCTAAGGTGCATCAATTATGTCAGGTTTCCACTTTTTTTTTTTGAGCTTAAATGTTAAAGCGGCCCTCCTATGAATTGCCAGTCACTAAAATAGCCCTCTGCCGATTTGGGTTTGAGACCCCTGTTCTCCCTCCAGCCCACAGCTGACGTGAAAAATATAACGAGATTCGACCCGCTAAACGAATATTTTTAAACTGCTATCATGTTGTGCAGTCGCGTCTAGCTACTTGTGACTTCTGACCCGCCACCTAGTGGACATTTAAAGTACTGCATTCAGATTAGTTTTACTTTCATTTTCTCTCAGTGTGCGGTCGAGAGTAACACACACGTTTTAATTCTGTGGCTGATTTAAATATTGAAATATATGTCCGTAAGTGCTCTATTTTTAATTAAAGCTCTGTTTTTGTAGTATTCAAGGGTCATTTGATGATTATCAATTTAATTACACACATTTTGTTGTACAAACACATCCTCGTGGCTTTCATGTTATGCTGGCGGTGTAGCAAATATGATCAATTTGCTAATATTCGATTCAAATGGTCTCATTTAATAGATTTTCCTCATACGCTTATTAAGATTTACATTAAAACGATGTACATTAGTAAATTGTACTCCTAGTTGAAATTGAACTTGTTAAAGTAAATGTGTATATGTACATACTTTCCCCCTTTTTGTTGTAGTTTTAAAAAAAAGAAAGATATTGAGAAGAACTATTGTCAGTAAAGTCACTTAAGTTACGCTGTTCTTTCTGCTGTTCTTACGCTATTGAGACAATACTATTAGTTTGGATAGAATTATTATTATGCCTATTATTTGTAGTATTTTCATAGCAATTTAAACTCCCCCCTTTAATATGTACAATAAGAAACAAAAAAACTGGAGTTTTGACTGCATTTACTCTGTGAAGGATGACTGAGTGTGTCTAATGCTCGGCCATACGCACAACAACCACAGATATATTTCAGCAGCTCATGTGTGACATGCAATGCTTGAAATATAAACGTCATGTCTGTTATCCTAAGGTGCATCAATTATGTCAGGTTTCCACTTTTTTTTCTTGAGCTTAAATGTTAAAGCGGCGCTCGTATGAATTGTCAGTCACTGAAATGGCCCTCCACCGATTTGGGTTTGAGACCCCTGTTCTCCCTCCAGCCCACAACTGACGTGAAAAATTTAACGAGATTCGACCCGCTAAACGAATATTTTTAAACTGCTATCATTGTTGTGCAGTCGCGTCTAGCTACTTGTGACTTCTGACCCGCCACCTAGTGGACATTTAAAGTACTGCATTCAGATTAGTTTTACTTTCATTTTCTCTCAGTGTGCGGTCGAGAGTAACACTCACGTTTTAATTCTGTGACTGATTTAAATATTGAAATATATGTCCGTAAGTGCTCTATTTTTTATTAAAGCTCTATTTTCGTAAATATTCAAGGGTCATTTGATGCTTATCAATGTAATTACACACGTTTTGTTGTACAAACACATCCTCGTGGCTTTCACGTTATGCTGGCAGTGTAGCAAACATGATCAATGAATTGTCAGTCACTAAAACTCGTATGAATTGTCAGTCACTAAAATGGCCCTCCGCCGATTTGGGTTTGAGACCCCAGTTCTCCCTCCAGCCCACAACTGACGTGAAAAATTTAACGAGATTCGACCCGCTAAACGAATATTTTGTAGCTACGGTGTAGCAAACATGATCAATTTGCTAATATTCGATTCAAATGGTTTCATTTAATAAATGGTCTCATTCGATTTAAGTGGTCTCATACGCTTATTAAGATTTACATTAAAACCATGTACATTAGTAAATTGTACTCCACAGATATATTTCAGCAGCTCATGTGTGATGTGTAATGCTTGAAATATAAACGTCATGTCTGTTATCCTAAGATGCATCAATTATGTCAGGTTTCCACTATTTTTTCTTGAGCTTAAATGTTAAAGCGGCGCTCGTATGAATTGTCAGTCACTGAAATGGCCGATTTGGGGTTGAGACCCCTGTTTTAAGATTTTTAGTGGGAAACTGCCAGAAATGTTCACAAAATTACACCCAAAATGTTCACAAGAAATCTCAACAACAAAGGTGTAGTTTCTTATTTCAACATATTTCATATTTTTTGCATATTACAGCTTTTTTTTTTACAATATAAGCAACAAATAAGTGCAATTCTCATACAAAATTGACTACAAATGTAACATTTATTAGATTAATTTTCATACATTTATACTGCCGTCACTGTAATAATCATCAGATTAGAGCAAATGACAACAAAGAAGTTCATGTAACGAAAATAACAGCATTTTCAATCAGAGAAACAAACATTAAAGCGGGAATCATTAGACAAAGCACGAGACTTATACAGTACATCTTAAAGTACATTCATTTTATAGACAATTATTTGACATTGTTTATACACTGTTTACATCAATGGTCTCAGGGCTGCAGCTCTGCATAGTTTAGCTTCAACCACTTGCTTAATAGTCTATCGTAGTCTTGACACTTTGATTAGTTGGAGCAAAACTGCAGAGCTGTGGCCCACCAGGAATTGAGACCTGCGATTTACATGGTGTTCAGACTGAATGTAATGTACACAAGCTGTAGGTTTTGATATGGAAACTCATTCCTCTGATATGAAGGCACGTGAGAGCAGATAATAAATAAATAAATGTAATGTTATAACATATTACAGGTTATTTTTTTCGCTTAATGCCTGTACAGTAGGTCACATGACTGATGTTCTTGCTCCTTTTTGGGAAATAATTAATGTTTTAAATGACTTTACTAGTACATACATAAGTAGATAATGCATTGTTAAATCAACAAGTACGTTTATACACAAGTATACTCTATGTGCTTAACAAAAAGGGTATTTAGAGTAAAGAATTAATAGCCAAATCTATTCAATTGATCTGATTCATTTTTAAATAGTTTTCTTTTGTGTAAATACTTTTAAATTAAACATTAATTGATTTAAACAAATCACATGTACAGAAAAGGAAAAATCGTTAAATATGAGTCAATATAATTGTACTTAATATATAGCACTGAGGCAGCGCGGTGGCGCAGTGGGTAGCACTGTCGCCTCACAGCAAGAAGGTCACTGGTTCGAGCCTCGGCAGGGTCAGTTGGCGTTTCTGTGTGGAGTTTGCATGTTCTCCCCGTGTTGGCGTGAGTTTCCTCCGGGTGCTCCGGTTTCCCCCACAGTCTAAAGCAGGCATGGGCAAACTCGATCCTCGAGGGCCGGTGTCCCTGCAGAGTTTTGCTCCAACACTAATCAAACACACCTGAACACCCTAATTAGTGTCTTCAAGATCACTAGAAAGCTACAAGCAGGTGTGTTTGATTAGGGTTGGTGCAAAACTATGCAGGACACCGACCCTCCACGATCGAGTTTGCCCATCCCTGGTCTAAAGACATGCGCTATAGGGGAATTGGGTGAGCTTAATTGGCCGTAGTGTAGTGCGTGGATGATAGTGTATGGGTTAAAGCTGGAAGGGCATACGCTGCCTAAAACATATGCTGGATAAGTTGGCGGTTCATTCCGCTGTGGCGACCCCTGATTAATAAAGGGAATAAGCTGAAAAGGAAATGAATGAATGAATGAATATATGACTGAATCAAGCACATTTAGCAGTATTAAGGTTAACGATTACTTGATTAACTGATGGTTAATTTATCGATCATGGGAGTTCTCAAAGATTGGCATGGCTAATTTCTCGTGTGTGCGTGCATGCGTGCGTCCGTGCGTGCGTGCGTGCGTGCGTGCGTGCGTGTGTGTGTGTTGTCCTCACAGGCTTCAGTGCAGATGAAAGCTTGTCTGTCTGCAGGCGTGGAGTTATTGAACGCTACACACAATCAACACTCCTGGCCTGCAGTTACACTAATTACAGCGATCAGTTACTCTGCAGACTCTCTCTCTCTCTCTCTCTCTCTCTCTCTCTCTCTCTCTCTCTCTCTCTCTCTCTCTCTCTCTCTCTCTCTCACTGTCACTGTCTGTCTGTCTCGCCGTGTCCATCTCTCTGTGCCTTCAGCCCCTCACAGACATACATAAACACACTGTCACAAAAAGAGACACACTCATATTTGCTTGTACACACACTCTTGCTTGTGTGCAACACTCATTCACACACATTAAAACACACACCTGCACTCACTTACACATTCACACACTCACAAACACTAAATTATACACACTTGCAAACACACTCTCGCACTCACTTACACATTCACTTACAGTACACACACAAACAGTTTTCCTCTTGGGGAACAAAGGTCAAACATTACTGGTACTCCTATACTTGTGGGGACATTTTGTGTCAGTGTTATGAATACAAAGTATGTGCGCACATCCACACGTACATACACTCTCGATTGTGTTACACACACACACACACACCTGAGAACACACACTCACTCAAAGGCTCACTTAAACATTCACACACATGCTCAAAAACACACACACACTAGCCAACTCGCACATGCACACACACACATTCTCATATGCAAACATACGGTCACACTCTTACTCGCTTGCACGCACACACTCTTGCTAGTGTGCACACTCATGCACACACACAAACACTCATTTACACACTCACACTCTTTCACTCACATGCAAACACAGTCACAAAAAGAGAGACACTCGCACTCATGCGCACACACACACCTGAGAACACACACAGACTCGCTCACTTAAACATTCACACACTCACAAACACACACACTCGCTTGCACAGACTCACTCGCACAAGCTCTCACACACACACAAACACACTCAAACTTGCACGATCACTAACTCACACAGATGAACACACACACACACTTTCAAACACGCTCACTTAAACACTTACACTCACACACACACTCATTCACTCGCTCTCAAACAGACACTCATTACTCACTCACACACATTCGCATGCACACTCATACACACAAACGCACTCAAACTTGCACGCTCACTAACTCACACAGATGAACACACACACACACACACACCTTCAAACACACTCACTTAAACACTTACACTCACACACACTCATTCACTCACTTTCACACAGACACACTCATTCACTTACTCATACACACGCACACACGCACGCACATACTCAAACTTGCACACTAGCTCACACAAATGAACACACAGACATTCAAACACACTCACAAAAACATATGAACAAACACTTACACACTCGCATGCACAAACTCACACCCACTCATTCAATCAGTCATGCACGCACACACACTCATACACACACTCAAACTCACTAGATCACACAGATAAACGCACACATTTTCAGACACACTCACTTAAACACTTGCGCACACACACACACACACACACACACACAAACTTGCACACTAGCTCACACAAATGAACACACACACATGCAAACACACTCCCTTCAACATATGAACAAACACTTACACACTCACATGCACAAACTCACTCACACACACTTATACACACACTCAAACTCACTAGATCACACAGATAAACGCACACATTTTCAGACACACTCACTTGAACACTTGCGCACACACACACACACACACACACAAACTTGCACACTAGCTCACACAAATGAACACACACACATGCAAACACACTCCCTTAAACATATGAACAAACACTTACACACTCACATGCACAAACTCACTCACACCCACTCATATATGCACTCAAACTCATTAGATCACACAGATAAACACACACACACTTTCAGACACACTCACTTAAACACTTGCGCACACACACAGACACACAAAAAGTCTGTCTGTCCTGTCTGGGTGTGCGTGTGCGTGTGTGTGTGTGTGTGTGTGTGTGTGTGTGTGTGTGCGTGTGTGTGTGTGTGTGTCGATTCGCTGCTCTGCGTTTGTCACATTTACACTTGATTGATTCCTGAACCCTCATTGGATTAATTAACGGCTCTATTTATAGTGTGAACGGCCGCACTTGTTTGCGCTCACATCGTGTAATGATGAAGTTTTCCTCTTGAAGTCAACATGAAATGCCATTTATGACTAATATCATAACAGAAACGTTTAATGAGGAACCAAATGTTGTATTTATTATGAATTAATGGGCTTCATGACAGCTTGCAGTGGACTGTGGGAGATCTTAAGTCGTAGTCATAAGTCTAGTTTTTACATGGATTATCATTTGCGATTTTTGCTGTAGGTATATTATGTTGTATATTAGGCCTGTCGCGATATCTATTTTTCAAGAGTTCCCACTTAGATATGCTTGGCGTATAAAGCAGGTTTGGCATGCTGTCCCGGGAGAGAACCCTGAGCTCGGAGATATTTGAGCCCAGGTCGATAAGCATATCAGGAGATCCGAGATCAGGTAGGTCTCGAGAGCTCCCCCTTTTAGAAAAGGGAGGAGATGGGGTGGAAGGGGGGATTCTTCCAAACGAAGATAAAACATTAGGGAGAAATTGATCCATTTATAGTAAACTAGGATCACTCTGATTGGATTATTACTGATTACAGATGAGTGGCCAGACGTGCTCAATCATATCACGTGCTCCTCTCGAAATTGGTTTATGAAACTTCACTTGTTGTACGATATATCGCACCAAAATATATTGCGATAAACTGTGCATCTATTGGCAAAAATTAACCTATTAGTCCTAATGGCGTTCATTCATTCATTTTTTTCTTCAGATTAATCCCTTATTAATCAGGGGTCACCACAGTGGAATGAACCGCCAACTATTCCAGCATATTTTTTATGTAGTGGATGCCCTTCCAGCTGCAACCCAGTACTGAGAAACACCTCATACACTACGACCAATTTAGTTCTATAGTGCATGTGTCTGGACTGTGGGGGAAACCGGAGCACCCAGAGTTAACCCACACCAACACGGGGAGAACATGCAAACACAGAATGCCAACTGACCCAGCCGAGACTCGAACCAGTGAACTTCTTGCTGTGAGGCCACAGTGCTAACCACTGAGCCACCGTGCCTCCTCTAATGGCATTCATTCACTAATAAAAAGCATTGTTTCCGAGGACAAGAGAGTGTTTGATATACAGTATGGACTTGTATTTGATTTCATGCTGACTCTAAGAGGTGCAGAGTTACGTAAATCAATGCTACAGGAGAGTCTGAATCATGACATTTTGTCTCCCGGAACAACTTGTGTTGATTTAGTTGAAGAGCGCTTTTAGTTTGCCGCTAATCAGCACGCATACACACACACACACTCAGCAAACATTCTGTGTGTGTAACTGAGGATGAAATGCATATCAGGAGTGAGAGAGAGCAGTTCTTATATCCTTTAAAGGAAGCCGTGACTTTAAAAAAAGATTCTATTTTAGAATGTGTAACCGTGACGACCTGCACAAACTGCTCTCTGTAAGCTCTATTTGGAATGGAGATTCTCCAGATGTTTCCATAATGTGTGAATTGTGCATCAAACAGGCTTCAGGTGTTGAACTGGACAGTGTGATGCATTCGTAAGTTCAGTTTAGAATGATCCTCATACACTTATAAAGATATAAGCCTGACATGCTTGCGACGTTTTTGGTAGAGAAAAACCACATGCTAAACTCATGTTTAATTCATGTTAAGTATGAGGCTCCGAATTTTTCTTTAAGGGGAACTTATTATTGTGAACTGAAACTAACTTCAACGACAGCAATAAAAAAGGGAACACTTTACAATAAGGTTCTATTAACTAGTGATAATTGATGTATTTACTAACATAAACTATAAGCCATACGTTTGTCACAGATAGGCCTGTAAGGATGGCTATATCTCTCCATATTAAACCCTGAAAACTGTTATGAATGGTCAGGCGCTAAAACAATAAACTTTCTAATCTGAGAAGACGATCAGCCAGAAAACCGGTTGTTCGGGTTGTCTCGATCATGCATCCTGAGCCCCCCTCTTTGCCCTGGACTTTACCTTCTCCACCAGAGCAGCTCACTCACATTCCACACAGAATGTTTAAGTTTTTAATACGGTGTATCTTGTGGCTTTATATTCATGTTTGGTGTCATTTTAAATGTCTCTGTGTGATTGGTTAAATGGTCCTAATTTCACTGTAATATTTTACAATCTCCCTTATTTTTATATATATATATCTCTGAATAAATGATTTCGGGCTTGACTATATATTAAAAAATACAGTTTTATTACATTTAATATACATATATTATTTCATTGACTTCCCAGGGTATAATTTATATGCATTTTTTAAAAAATACAAAAACAACCAAATGTTTTACATTTTAACATTATAATGTTGTAATATAAAAAATGAAAGAAGTTCAAATCATAAAATAGTAACATTTCAATCAATGGATAATAAAATCACTTTGTTTGCTCCACATTGTGATCCTTGTTCAGTCACCATAAACACAGAAAACAGCATCTCATCTGAGACAACCTCCATAAAAACAAACCTCACTTATCTCAAGACATTTAAAGGCAACACAAAATCAGCAATGTGCCATAATTCTCCAACTTCCTTCATTCTTTCAAGAGGCTCTGTGTATAAGTCTGAATTCATTATTATTAGTGACACCGGTGGCCAATCCGTGAACTGCAGCTTATCGCTCGCACTCACATTTGTGCAAATGTAACATAAAATATAAGAGACTAAATGAGATTTGAAATGTCAATTGGTACCAAATACTGATAACAAATATGAATAGGAAAATATGTGCTGCGCTCCGTTCTCTCAATAACAAAATAACATAGCCATATGGATATATTCACATATATGCATAAATTCTTTAAAGACATTTTTAAATAAGATGTACACTGTAAAAAATGATTAGTTGACTTTAAAATAAGTGAGTAAACCTGTTGCAGTTAAAATGATTTGTTGATTTTACCTAAAATAAGTGAGTAAATATTTTGCTTGTAAAACTATTAGTTGATTTTACTTTTAAATAGTTGAGTAAAACCATTGTTTTTTAAACAGTAAGTTGACTTAAAGTGCATAAACCCATTGCTTTTTAAAACGATTAGTTGACTGTACTTAAAATAAGTGAGTAAACCTGTTGCTTTTAAAACAATTAGTTGACTTTACTTAAAATAAGTGAGTAAACCTGTTTCTTTTAAAATGATTAGTTGACTTTACCTAAAATAAGTGAGTAAACCTGTTGCTTTTAAAATGATTAGTTGACTTTACCTAAAATAAGTGAGTAAACCTGTTGCTTTTAAAGCGATTAGTTAACTTTACCTAAAATAAGTGAGTAAACCTGTTGCTTTTAAAGCGATTAGTTAACTTTACCTAAAATAAGTGAGTAAACCTGTTGCTTTTACAATTATTAGATGGCTTTACATAAAGTAAACCTGTTCCTTATAAAATGATTAGTTGACTTTACTTCAAATAAGTGAGTAAACCTGTAAAACGATTAGTTGACTTTACTTAAAATAAGTGAGTAAACCTGTTGCTTTTACAGTTATTAGATGACTTTACATAAAGTAAACCTGTTCCTTATAAAATGATTAGTTGACTTAAAATAAGTGAGTAAACCTGCTGCTTTTAAAACGATTAGTTGACTTTACTTTAAATAAGTGAGTAAACCTGCTGCTTTTAAAACGATTAGTTGACTTTACTTTAAATAAGTGAGTAAACCTGTTGCTTATAAAGCGATTAGTTGGCTTTACTTAAAATAAGTGAGTAAACCTGTAAAACGATTAGTTGACTTTACTTAAAATAAGTGAGTAAACCTGTTGCTTTTAAAACGATTAGTTGGCTTTAATTAAAATAAGTGAGTAAACCTGTTGCTTTTACAATTATTAGATGACTTTACATAAAGTAAACCTGTTGCTTTTAAAATGATTAGTTGGCTTTACTTAAAATAAGTGAGTAAACCTGTTGCTTTTAAATCGATTAGTTGATTTTACATTGAGTTAGTAAACTAAAACGATTAGTTGACTTTACTTAAGTGAGTAAACCTGTTGCTTTTAAATGATTAGTTGACTACTTAAAATAAGTGAATAAACCTGTTGCTTTTAAAACGATTAGTTGACTTTACTTAAATTAGTAAACCTGTTGCTTTTAAAATGATTAGTTGACTTTACTTAAAATAAGTGAGTAAACCTGTTGCTTTTAAAACGATTAGTTGACTTTACTTAAAATAAGTGAGTAAACCTGTTGCTTTTAAAACGATTAGTTGACTTGACTTTAAATAAGTGAGTAAACCTGTTGCTTTTAAAACGATTAGTTGACTTTACTTAAAACAAGTGAGTAAACCTGCTGCTTTTAAAACGATTAGTTGACTACTTAAAATAAGTGAGTAAACCTGTTGCTTTTAAATCAATTAGTTGATTTTACTTTGAGTTAGTAAACTGTAAAACGATTAGTTGACTTTACTTAAATGAGTAAACCTGTTGCTTTTTAAATGATTAGTTGACTTTACTTAAAATTAGTGAATAAATCTGTTGCTTTTAAAGCAATTAGTTGATTTTACTTTGAGTTAGTAAACTGTAAAACGATTAGTTGACTTTACTTAAATGAGTAAACCTGTTGCTTTTTAAATGATTAGTTGACTTTACTTAAAATTAGTGAATAAATCTGTTGCTTTTAAAGCAATTAGTTGATTTTAGTGAGTGAGTAAATTCGCTGAATTTTTTATTAAATTTCTAAGTGATTTACTAAAAAAATTAACGTGAATAATTATAAAATAAGTTAAATCAACTGAACATTTACAATGGGTTTACTTATTTACACTTCTAATACTAGTTTACCTCCTTTTAAAAGTGAAGTAAATCACTTTTTACAGTGTAGTATACTTCAATAGTGTTCAATGACAGAACACACATTTGTTAGCGAAGTAAATTGGCCCATTTTGCACTTGATGATGCCTTTAAATGCCAAATGTGTTATTCACAAGGCAAGGGCAAGCAATCACAGAAAGACAAATCGAAAATACCCACAAATCTGCTTTTTTACACCCTTGGTTTGCACCTCAAGTACGTGGGATGAATGTTAGTGAATATGTTTAACGCCGCAGTCCCAGCTGAAGAGAGAAAACAGCTGATCATTACACTTTCTCTGATGCCTCGTCCTCTTCTGTTTCTCTCAGTGTCTGAACAGCGGATTCTTTAGCAGCGATGGAAACGAGGATGATCCTGCAGACGTAAAATTCTCCATCGCCTTAAAAAGCGCACGGCAGAAAAGAAAAAAGAGAAGGAGAGAGAGAGAGAAAGAGGAGGAGCCTGCTAAGGTAGAATTCTCTATCGCTCTTTTCCCCTATTTAAACCCTTACAGAACTGACCACAGTAGCCATAGTTTCAACCCCAAAATACCAGTGTTACTACAGTTAATCTGGGGCAGCCACCATTATCATTAAACAATAAATCCAGAGAAATTGAAAGCTTAAAATAATGTTCAAAGGACAAGCTGTTATTAATTCTAGTAACAATTTTTGTTACACTTGTCTATCATACACAGCTCATTTAAGCCCAAGATGTCAAAGATAATAGTTGCCATTTTTCTTTTATAAGTAATTTTCTACGTTATCCATGTTTAATTCCTCAATGACATGAGAGCAAACAACCAAATAAAAGATTTCAAGAAAGATAGAGGAATTGATTTACTTCCTGTCACGTGAGGCTTTCAGCTACTCCTAATCCCAAAGCCTTCCAAATAAAGGCAATTTTTGTGTTACTAAAAATTATATTTTTATAACTTTTATTATTTAACTTTTTAAAACTTGTGTGTGTTTCATCACTTTAAGACAAAAAGATTAGTTCTTTGTCTTTTCATATTAATGAAATATATGATAGATACTTACTTGGAGGAGGGTCATAAATAAATAACAATGAATATGTTTATGAATATGACTTGATCTGCTTAAAGCAGTTGTTTTGTTTCGATTAGTTGACTCTACTCAAAATAGGTGAGTAAACCTGTTGCTTTTTAAACGATTAGTTGACTTAAAATAAGTGAGTAAACCTGTTGCATATAAAATGTTCACTTTACTTAAAATAAGTGAGTAAACCTGTTGCTTTTAAGATGATTAGCTGACTACTTAAAATAAGTGAGTAAACCTGTTGCTTTTAAAATGATTAGCTGACTACTTAAAATAAGTGAGTAAACCTGTTGCTTTTAAAATGATTAGCTGACTACTTAAAATAAGTGAGTAAACCTGTTGCTTTTAAAATGATTAGCTGACTACTTAAAATAAGTGAGTAAACCTGTTGCTTTTAAAATGATTAGCTGACTACTTAAAATAAGTGAGTAAATCTGTTGCTCTTAAAACGATTAGTTGACTTAAAATAAGTGAGTAAACCTGTTGCTTTTAAAATGATTAGCTGACTACTTAAAATAAGTAAGTAAACCTGTTGCTTTTAAAATGATTAGCTGACTTAAAATAAGTGAGTAAACCTGTTGCTTTTAAAATGATTAGCTGACTTAAAATAAGTGACTAAACCTGTTGCTTTTAAGATGATTAGCTGACTTAAAATAAGTGAGTAAACCTGTTGCTTTTAAAATGATTAGTTAAGTAAATCAAGATTGCCAAATGTTCTCCTTCTATTCAGATTTCACATTGAAGGGTGCATACAGCAAATTCGTCCACTGGGAACTATAGTTAAGTTTTGAAATATATTCAAATATAATTTTCTAGAAAAAAAATGTAAAAACCTAGAGAAAATAAATGCAAAAGATGTTCATAGGATACTATTAACAAGGCCGCATGCAACAAAAAAAATCCCCCGTTTAGAAAAATTTGGGCACAAATGTATTGAGCTTAAAAATTATAGAGAAAAAAAAAAGGAATGAAGAAAATGATTGATCAAAAGCTGAACATTAAAAAGAGGCACTAAATTTGATAATTTAAAACATTAAATTCTTAAATTGTATAATTTCTTAAAATAATAAATAAATAAAAATCAAAGACTCGCTAACAGATATAATTGTTAAACTGCATAAGCATGTAAATTGAATAAAGGATTCTTTATTAAGTTATTATTAAGTGACTAAAAACGATTAAAAACGGGATATAACAGATATTAATGCAAATATAAATATGCATTTTTTTATTATCGTATGTTCTGTATCTTTTTAATAGTGCTTAAAAAATATAGATTTTATAGAAAATCGACATTAAAAAGCAAATAAAGCTGAACTTTGAAAGAAAAGTATGAATATTGAACAATAAGAATTTCATGTGTAATTATATTGTTATTTTTAAAATTTAAGATAAATAAAAAGCATTACAAATATGACTAAATATTGGCAATGAAGTTTAAAATTAAAAAGATAATGAATTTAAAAACATCACATTTGTTTCAAATATAAAAAATAACTGAGTGAGATTAGTCTTCAAATCTATATTATATAAAATATAAACCCTTAAAGCTTGTCTAATTTGAATTGCTAAAGCTTCTGACTATGTTTGTGGTGTCCTACTAATGTATTTCCAGTTGTGAAGTTATTTGAGGATCAGAGGTCAGATAGCGGCTCAACTTTTATTGTTAATTCCCTTGACATAAATGCAACTTTTAGCGGGTCTGAAATCATCCGAGTCAGTAAGTAGGCGGCTCTCCTGGCCTTGAAAGTGACCGGCTAGATTCGTCAGTGTGTGAGATAGCATAATTCTAGCTTAACCACTAGAGAAAGGTCACTGCTTCTGTTCCCAAGATATGCATGAATGCAATGTAAGCGGCTTTGGGCAAATAAAAATGTATACATCACAGGCATTAATGTAAATGCAAATGTTCTCAGGCTAAAGAACTGACAGGGAAGGAATAGCGGGGTCTGTATATTGTTGTAGTTTAATTCAGTGTGTTATAATTTGCTGGCATGGGGCTCCTGGTCTTATTTCAGCAATCCGTGACAGAACAGGATGGAAATGTCACAGGCAGTTGTTCAGACTGTCATCTCATCCATTATTAATCGTTGAGTGTGACAGATCTGCAAAAAACTGTTGGTAGGTGTGACACGGCTGACCAAAAACCAGGCTGTTTTGAGTCTGCTAGTGGGACATCGGCTTAACAGTGACTGCTGTAACTATGGCCATTTGTTGGAAATGATGGCTACCATGATGCATTTTTATGGGAAATTTAACATTAGAACCGCCATGGGGTCAATTTTTACCCGTCCCTTTTTTTTTTTTTAAATCAAATGCACATAACAGACGTTTAATAATGCCCCCCAGTGATTGGCTGAGTCTGAAATCGCATACTATATCGCAAACTGACATTTCCTTCTTATATTATTATACTTTTTTAGGTATATCGCAAGTAGGTTGACCATTTGTTAGCTGTTTATTATTTCTCCCATTGGCAACTGAATTGGAAGGTCTAAAATTGCAAAAACAAGCACAGAATAAGGTCAGTATAATGACTGCTTATAGGTTGTTTTCAGTCAGGTGGTTCTGGTGACGTGCGAAATTCAGATGGAGGGCAGGAAGTAAAAAAATGAATGGGAGACATTGAGGAAAGTCTATATTTTTGCGATTTATGCCATATTTTAAAGGAGATATAAATAGAAAATAAGCACATATGTTGGGCATGATCATTATATCATGAAGAGGGCCGAGTTTTCTACTGAACTACAATATAATTGCCTGTCATTGAGGCGGTAGATACTGTATAATTATGCTACATTAAAAATACTATAGTGTTTGGAAGCATACTATAGATAATTACTTGAATTAAACTGTTGTAGTATTTACATTGTCGCTATGGTACAACACAACTGTAGTTATAAAGTTATTCAATAGGCTTCAGTTTTCTACACTGTAATCACAGTTTACCACAGTTTACACTAACGTTACAGTGTTTATTACAGTTTATCAGTTGTGCACATTATACACTTTACTATGTGGTTCAAAAAGTTTATAGTAATAGTTATAGTTATAGTAATAGTAAATTACTATAATTATAGTTATAGTAAATTACTATAGTTTTTCCCCCATGCGGATATCTTCCAGACATCACGATATAACAGATAAAAGCATACAAAAGCGTGGACATATAGTCTACACCTGAAACTTGTCTATAGCACTTGCTCACTGCTGCTCTTATAGTTGTGTAAATTGCTTCCTTGTCCTCATTTGTAAGTCGCTTTGGATAAAAGCGTCTGCTAAATGACTAAATGTAAATGAAATGTACATTATTTATTTTATTTATTTATTTTTATAAAGGGGAAACAGAGCTCCACGATAATAACCCTTTAGTTTTGTCGCAAGGGTTGCATTTCTTTTTTGTTCTGTTGATGATCTTACCATCAACAAACATTCACCGCTGCACCTCGATGTTCACGTTACGGTTGTTTATTCTGCCGAAATGCCAGTAAAGACTTGATTATTGCAAAACAAGATGGAGATTTCATTACAGAGATTACATGGCAGGTTACATTATTTATATTCTCCTGGATTTTGTTTACGTGTGGTGGTGTTTGTATCTGATTTTTTTATATATAACACATTAAACATATTTATACACATAGTTAAGCCTGTATATGATCTTTATTGGTGCTGTTGCGAATTATTGCGTTCAAAAATGTTTGTACACATGCATGGTTTCCGCTACATTCATTCTTCCATGCCGGGCCGCCACGCCAAGATTCATCCCGCCATGGCTACATTACAGCTCCTCATTCAAAACATTCTATTTTTTAATAGCGGGTGATAATCGCACCAAAAACAAATTAAATGGTAAGTGAATTATAACAGCGTGAACTTTTCTGTAACCGTAGTAGTGCTGTGCGTCATTTGTTTAACCCTTTAAGGTTACGTGCTGACTGACTGACTGACTGTGACAGGTGCGTGATGCATGAGGCCAGAAAACACGACGTATAGCCGTTTTACTTTATTTCAGGACGCATTAATACCAGAGGCATTCATAAATATTCCTAGCAAATCAAATAAATGCTGGAGACATACTCGTTACATAAACAAACTAAATCACACCTCAGCAGCGTTTATTTGAGAGCGCACAAGAAGATCTGCGCGCTCTTAAAGCGGCTTATATTTGAGGGGGAGGCAAGAAGTTTTGTGCACGAGCAGGAAAAATCGGCACGCAAGCAAAGAGATCCGCATGCTCATACGCTATTACATGCGATCTCGACTTCTTATACTGCGCTCACGACGTTTGTCATTGAAATAACGCCACAGGTAGTTGGTAGATCTGTTAAAAAAGGCGTGACGCCACAGCTAGAAAATATTCTAGAGGAAACACTGCATGGATATATTATAAAATGTTTAATACATGCCAACTATTCTTCCTTTTTTCAGCCGGTTTCTTGAACTTTCCTCCTTTATAAGCAAAAACTTTTGGAGTTTTATAAAAGCTGTTCGGCATATCTTATTATGGCCAATTTAAACAATTATAAACAACATAAACAGAAACATTTTGATGTTCTGATGGCGATTCCTATGTAGAAGAATCACTTCCTGCCCTCCATCTGTGACGTCATGTGAAACAACCTATAGGCTGCTTATGTTTTTATTTTATACATTACTAGGCCATGCCCTTCACTTACTGAATTAGTATAAAAATCAGGGTTCAAACGGTTCAAAACCTGGGAAAGTCATGGAATTTTAGCCTGGAAAAGTTTTGGAAAAACAGAAAAACCCACAAGTTTTGGAAAAGTCATGGGAATTAGTTTAACAAATATGTGTAGACTTGCATTAGGGCTGTGCGATGTTGGAGAAATCTGACATTATAATATTTGGTATTTCTGTGATATATATTGCGATGTGAATACAATTTGACCAGACGATTTAACAGGTTTATTTGAATTGTGTGGGTGGATTTTGAAGAGGAGAGAATCTCGAATAATGCATAACAAATAAATGACAAGCATAGATAAATAAAATATAGTACAGATAACAATGAGTTCTAGTTTTCAGGTATTCACTATTCAGGTACAGATATTGAATAATCAACACTGCATAGTCTTCATTGTATATTATTCAATCCTTATTAAAGTTACAAATAATGTCTTGTGGCCGTATTTTTTAAACTCTGAAATATTGAAATGTTCAGACAGTCACAGGCCTTAAAGGGACAGTTTACTCAAAGATTCAAATGTACTCACTATTTACTCACACTTCCCTTGTTTCAATACTATAGGAATTATTGAATTTCTTTTTGTGTTTATTTAAAAAAGAAAAGAAGGTTGTAATGAAAATGGTAAGTCATTTTTGGGGGAACTATCTCTTTAAAAATGCATGCAGATGATAAACTTTTACTCCATTATGAATAAACTATATTCCCATTGCGGGTGAACACATTGCGATTTCGATGCTGAAACTATATATTGTACAGCCCTACCTTGAATATAGGTTAGTTGTCTTTACTTCTTTTCTGTCCTTGGCCAAAAACTTGCTCTCACATTGTTAGTGCCGTGTAAGCATCATCAAAATCAATTTTACAAAGATATAAAAACAAATGTAAACAAAATAGATTGTTGTGTGTTCTATGATATGCTGTAATAAATTTGAACAGTGTTGTTTTTCTTATTTACTGTGTACAGTTAAAGTCAGAATTATTAGCCCCCCCCCCCTTTAATTTTTTTCTTTTTTTAATGCTTCCCAAATTATGTTTAACAGAGCAAAAAGTTTCACAGTATGTCTGATAATATTTTTTCTTCTGGAGAAAGTCTTATTTGTTTTATTTCAGCTAGGATAATAGCAGGTTTTTAATTTTTTTAAACAAATTTTTAAGCTATTTTTTTTTCGAACAAACCATCATTATACAATAACTTGCCTAATTATCCTAACCTGCCTAGTTAACCGAACGAACCTAGTTAAGCCTTTAAATGTCACTTTAAGCTGTATAGAAGTGTCTTGAAGAATATCTAGTCAAATATCATTTACTGTCATCATGACAAAGATAAAATAAATCAGTTTTTTGAAATGAGTTATTAAAACTATTATGATTAGAAATGTGTTGAAACAAATCTTCTCTCCGTTAAACAGAAATTGGGGAAAAAATAAACAGGGGGGCTAATAATTCTGACTTCAACTGTATATGTAGACATTACATGAAACATTGCGTCATGAAAATGTACTTGAAAGTTCTGGAAAACTCTGGAAAAGTCATGGAATGTTAGTAGTAAAAGTGTGTATGAACCCTGAAGAATGCAATTTGTGGATGCCTAAGTGGTATTAAAAGCACAAAATGGCATGAAGGCTGTTGGAGAGTGTTATGGTAAGAAAGTCAGTATCTTGACAGTTCATCTATCAGTGATCCAAACCCTCAGAGACACCACACAAGATCATATTTAGGCGTTTTAGCCAGCTAACAAATGTTTAAATGTTATTGTTTTTCTCTTATTATACTATGAATTAGTAAACAAATGAATAATTAATTAGGGGAAGCTCTACGCTTGAATTTGTCACTGCGTCATACATCATATGCAGTGTGGTAAACTATAGTTTATAGGCTATTTTAGCCATTTAAATGACATGGGTTATCTTAATACATTATTAATGACATTGCATTGTAATAATGATATAATTATACCCAAATACTGTATGTATTTACTTGCTTCTAATTCTCGTTGTCAGTGCAGATTTTAGCTTATAGCCTACCTTTCTGAAAGTGACTAACCTGCATTAAAACAACAGGACACAAATATTGTTGATGACCAGACATGAACATTTCATGACCCCAGACACTTCCTTATTAACACAGTGTCACAATACAGCAAATTTATGTTTTCGTTTTATTTGTGCATGGGTAAAATTTACCTGCACTGACAGTTTTAGGTATACAACAACCTCCGGCGGTTCTAGTGTTAATCACATACCTCAAATGCATAAACTTTTTTTCAGTTTAACTCTTTCAGTGGCTAAACTGATGATTTTTAACATGCTAAACATGAACTAATGCACAGTCAGCTCTCTTTCTCTCTCTTTCACTGCCTCGCCTTCTTTCCTGCCTTCTCTCAGCAGTACATTCATCAAGAGCAATGCGAGCGAGTGTTATTCTAGTACAACTCTAGATGGCGCTATGTGTGTAAGACTGTGGATGTGGGTGGTTGTGAGTACATTACCATTATAGTTGTGACGATAACCGTCCTGTTCTCCATTGCGGAGTCATTGCCCATGGAGAGCTCGTTCTGGACGAGAACCAATTTATCCAGGTCGTTCCAGTAACCGATCTGCAGATGATAGACGATAAGGGGATCAATCCTGTGTGTGTGTTTCTGAGCTTCTGGGTAAAATTACAACTTGAGTGTATAAATGTTAGCTTGTGTGTTGCAAGCGTGTTGTGTTTTGTGTCTGACCTTGCGGGGGCCGTTACTCTTTAGCTCAAAGACGTCCATGGTGTAGTTGACTCTGCGTCCATAATGATCAAACTGGATATTCCCTGTGAGACCCTGGATTCTCACCTTTACACACACACACACACATAGGAAAAATCTTGTTATGATTATATGTCAATTTGGTGAGCATGGGTCAAAATGATTATATTGACGATCCACTCATTTTGCTAGTGCTGGAATGTTTGATAGACAATTAATGTACCATGCTGAACATTTTGCTCCAAGTATCTTTCCCAATGTCCCACTTTCACCTTTTGTACAGCGACCCACACAGTTTGACTTGTCTTACCATTCCAGCCTGTCCCATCTGTTGTACATAGTCCCTCCCATCCTGACCTGTCATGAATCCCACCTACTTTAATTTTTCAGACTGTATCCCACAAAGCCTCATCTGTTATAGCTTCACCAATCTTAAACTTCCCACCAAATCTCAGCATTCAGGCAGCATCCTAAAGTCTTACAGTCCTGTTCACACTCACCTTTCAGATGGTGCCCTACCATCCCATTGGAGCTGCCTACGGTCCTGTTTATCCACACTAGTTGCACATAAAGTCTAACACAGTCCCCAGTCGCCCACTCTGACCAGTCATACAGAGCACCCCCCGCCATTCCCACCCATCTCCCACCTGTGTGGTACAGATTCCTCCAAACTCCTACATGTTGTACAAAATTCTACTCCATCCCACCTGTGGTTCAAATTCTCATTTACTCCCACTATTTGTACAGATTCCCATCCACTTCCACTCTAGAGGCCTGTCTAATCCCAAATGTACTGATTTCCACCCTCACTCACATGTTGTACTAAATCCCACCCTATTTCACTTGGGTGATGATGATATACTTTCAACTTTCATCTCCTGCCTAGGCTTCTACAATATCTTGCCCACTCTTACCTGGCTCACAGCATCACATCAGCTCTCATTTGACTCTGCACGATCAGTTCTCACTTGTCATACAGGCTCCCACCCACTTTCACCTTTTTTACAGAGTCCCACTCAATCCCACCAATTGCACACCCCTGCAATTCCCCACCCCTCTCATCTGGCTCATGGAATGCCTTCAAATATGACCTGACTAAAAGCATGCCATCGATTCTCATCTGGTTCATCAGTTCTCATAATATACATGCTCCCACCTGTTGTACAGTATCCCACCTGCCACCACCTATTGCACACGAGTACCACCCCATCATACAAAGTCTCATCCACTATCACCCATCATACAGAATCCAATTTACCCCTATTAACTCTTCTGGCTTATGTGGTAAGTTTTTGTATGTTGTAAGTTCACAAACAAGTTCATCCAAATTCACATTTCCTACTTATTGTACAGAGTCCCGCCCACTGCCACCTGTCGCGTAGAGTCCCACCCACTGCCACCTGTTGCATAGAGCCCCGCCCACTTCCACCTGTCGTGTAAAGTCCCGCCCACTTCCACCTGCCGTGTAGAGTCCCGCCCACTGCCACCTGTTGTCGTGTAGAGTCCCGCCCACTGCCACCTGTTGTCGTGTAGAGTCCCGCCCACTGCCATCTGTCGTGTAGAGGCCCGCTCACTCCAACCTATCATGTAGAGCCCTGCCCACCCCCACCTGTCATGTAGAGCCATGCCTACTCCCTCCTGTCATGTAAGCTCCTGCCCACTCCCACCTGTTGTGTAGAGTCCCACCTACTCTGACCTGTCGTGTAGAGTCCTGCCTACTCCCATTTTTTGTGAAGAGTCCAGCTCAATCCCACCTATTGTGTAGAGTCCCGCCCCCTCCCACCTGTTTTGTAGAATCCCACCTGTGGTGTCGATTCCCACTCACTCCCACCTGTTTTGTAGAGTCCAGCCCAATCCCACCTGTTGTGTAGAATCCCACCTACTCTCACCTTTGGTGTTGAATCCCACTCACTCCCACCTGTTGTATAGACTCCAGCCTACTCCTACTTGTTATGTAGTGTCCCGCCCCCTCCCACCTGTTGTGTAGAATCCCAGTTACTCCCACCTGTGGTATAGAATCCCACTCACTCCCACTTGTTGTGTAGAATCCCACCTACTCCCACCTGTGGTGTAGATTCCCACTCACTCCCAACTGTTGAGTAGAGTCCAGCCCACTCCCACCTGTTGTGTAGTGTCCCACCCACCCCCACCTGTTGTGTAGAGACCCACCCACTCCAACCTATCCTGCACAGTCCCACCCACACCCACCTGTCATGTAGATTCCTGCCTGAACCCACTTGTTGTGCAAAGTACCGCCCACTCCATCTGTTGTGCAGAATCTCAAAGTCCCGCCCACTCCCATCTGTCATGTAGAGTCCTGCCTACTCCCACTTGTTGTGCCTAGTACCTCCCACTTCGATCTGTTGTGCAGAATCCCACAGTCCTGCCCACTCCCACCTGTTGTGTAGACTCCCACCCACTCCCACTCTGTTATGTATACCCTGCTCACTCTCACCTGTCATGCAGAGTCCTTCCCACTCCAACATGTCATACAGATTGCCACCCATTTTTACCTGGGTAACAGGGCCTCACCAACTCTCACCAGTCTTACACAATCCCACCCCGCTCTCACCTGTTTCAGAGTTCGTTCCATGTCAATTCCCTGATTCCAAGGGGCAGCGGGGTTGGCCAGGCAGTCTCCAGCATTGCCTCTGCGAGAGATGTCGATCTTCTGTCTACGCAGATTCCGAAATGCCTCCGCCATCACTAGCACACCATCATACGTCAATGATGATGTATACTAAAGAGGTAAAAGGAAAGCTGCGTCTTAATTTCATTCACACTACATTACCCGTGCTTCCTGTTTACAATCACATATCAAATACTCAGTCAAGCTGTCCTAGCACCTAAAGTAAATGTAAATGCAACAGAGGGGGCATTCTAGGTGAACGCATTGATTATTGCCTCTGCCTGCTGGCTTGTAAGGCTGTGCGCGTAATGCAGTGTGACATAAAACTGCAATGTAGCAACGCCACTACTTGTTACTGGAAAAGCTATTTAGCTGTAAAGCAGTACAGATTGTTGCTACATAGCAGTAAAGATTCAGAGAGATTGCTGGGGAAAACAGTGCCGGGATCTCATTGCTTTTCTCTTTATGAGGTACCACCGGCAGTAAGTAAAAAAAAAAAAAGAAAGGCTCAACCTCAAATAATCAAAATGGATGTTCATTTCTTCTTATTTCCATAAACAAATACAAAAGCTGGGCTATTTGCATGAGTAAATCCAGTCCAATAAAACCGAATGAGTCTCAGCGGCTGGGTCCACACTGACACCAGTCTTTATGAATGAACTTGATCAGCGGAAATCAAGATTTATGGTTGTAGCAGAGGCATAATAACATCCAATTAACATTGAGGGAAAGACAAAAACAAACTACAATCATTAAAGGGGGAGTCGGCAAGTGAAATGAGGAAAATCAAGAGCGAGCGGAAGATGGAGATAGTCAAGGCTCTCGCTTGTAAAGTGTGCTCTAATGAACCCGTAAAGATTGGTCTGATGTTCCCTAGATAATTTATGGCTGGGACTGCAGGATGGAAGCGCCAATCAATGGGAGTAGAGAACGAGCCCTATATTATTAACTGATGGGAAAAGCAACGTTCTTGAACTGAGGAAAGGAGAACGAGGTGAAGTTTATGCAGCACAGAATCATCTTAATGAGTATATTTGTTATGTTTTCCAGTTAGGGTGAACTGTAACCCTTTTTGTGTGGTGCCTCCAGAGCTCATTATTTGATTTATTTCAACTTGTGCCCGAAAAGTTTTTTTTATTGCACTTATTTGCAAGGTTTTCTTTAAATGTGTTTGTTCTAGGAAAAATGAGCATCGGTCTCTGGGTACCAGCTTCTCTTAAGGCTGTGGATTTGTTGCTTGGATAGCTAACTTTAATTTAAAGAGTAGCTATATTTCCATTAAAAAAAGATGCAAATTAGACTTATAAGTAAAACTGAAATATTGCGTAAATCATTTACGAATGAAGCAGTGTTTCCATCCAATGACTCAAAGAAAACTAAATCGCCATTTCATGATAAACCTGTGGCAGATATCAAAAATAAAAATGTCGTTTTCTGTGGTGGGAGAAACCACTGTGGGACTATTTTCTTCTAAAATAAATGAGTTGCGCCTCAGAAGATGAAGACAAAACGCAATGAACGCAATGAGGTGGCTTTTGGAGGCATGAGACAGTCTATGGGAGCGCAGACAGATGCTCGACAGTTCTGGAGGGAATACTAATATAATAATACTGACCACTGTGATGATGGACTTTAGCTGA
>NC_079449.1:4216548-4221840 GCF_903798145.1 Danio aesculapii | reverse complement strand
TTGCATGATGTTTGTCACTTCCATCTTAATGGATAAACGATGGATAAACGTCACCTCATAATTTAGTTTCTCATCAAATCTTCTGACCAATCAAATGCTCTCTAGATTTAACATGCCCCTCCCCCTTGAAGACGCTGTTGCTATGTGTTTGAGCTCAACCACATTCACTGGCAGAATTGTGATAAAAACAAATCCCTATTGGTTGTTTTTTTTTAAAGCGGAGGAGCTACTAAGTACAAGTGAAGTAAAGTGGATAAAGTACAACCGGCTAGATGTACTTATCCCTAACTTTATGTACTTTATCCCTAACTATCCACAAACAAAGCAGTTTTGGTCATCTTTAATCAATTAGGTTATACTCTGAAATTCCAGTCCTGCTCTGATGATGTCAGTTTGACAGATTGGGGAAATATGCTTAGCCACGCCCTCCCAAACATTTATTTGCTGCAAGCAACAGATGATAAAACTTCGCCCCTACTCAATATTCCATTTCTTTTTGGAAATACATCAACATACTGAAAAAAGTTAGCTAGTTTTTAGTTAGTAAGTTTCAGTTAGTACATTTTTCCAAAGGGAAAGTCACATGTCCCAAATAAAAGTCACGTCATAAATCAAATAAATAAATATTAGAATAAAACGCTATTCCATAATGCTTCCCTTCAATTTAAGCATAGAAAAAGATCATATCTAGTCCACATCTCTCTATTAAACTAATACAATTCCACATAAATAATCTAATATTACGTTGATTATACAATCGAATCACTGTTAATAAAAATGATTTGCAGCAATTTCGTGTTCACGCCGACTTCAAAGGAGATCTATATTGCCTATTCTAAAATAAGTCTCTGCTGTGTCGACTCCCTAAAGTGTGTGTGTGAAGTTTCCGCTCAAAATACCACACAAATAATGAGTTGTAACTCTCTGAAACTGTAATGTTTAGGCTCTGATCCTAATTGTGGTGTTTTGGTGTCGCTTTAAATTCAAATGGGATTGAAGAGGGCTGAGCTACAAATTCCTGTGTGGCAGTAATGTGTGCGAAAAACGAATGTGTGCAGAAGTGTCTCAGAAAAAGGATGTCCATAGAGACTCCAGTGTTCAATTGTGCATTTTAAAACTCATCATTTATAATCCTCAGTGTTGGGCAAGCTACTTGAAAAATGTTAGCTACACTGCTTAAAATGTAGCTTAACTACACTAAAAGCTACACCCTGGGAAATGTAGCAAGCTAAGCTAAAAGCTACTTTGCGAAAGTATATTTTTGTAAAAGCATAAAGATATTTTTGCAATTTTTATTTTTAAATAAACTTAAATTATCATTCATATCTTAGTGATCACTAAAACTGTCAATGAATCAAATGAGGCAGAAATTTACTGTAAATACAGTTATTTACTGTAAATAATATTTGTACCAAACAGAAACTAATTATAGTATGTAACAGCAAAAACCAAAAATCCAATAAAACCAGGTGTTACGCATTTATAATACTATAATAATGTAAAGTAAAGAGAAATATTTACAAATAAGCATTAAATTACACTAACTTACATATTGTAGTATCATTAATAACTGTCATGAAATAATAGTAATTACCGTAGTATACTTTAGCCTTTACTACTGTAAACGATATATATATATATAAAACTCCTCTACCTCAGTCATCTTTCCATCACGCAAGTTTCTCGTGTCAGCCCAATGATTGATTTGCGACGTCACCGACCAGAGCGAGAGGTGGCAGTGACGCACCAAAAAGTTTGTCGTCAACCATCGTAAAACAGGAAGAAGAAATCGTCAATCTCGCCCTCATATGGATTTACCTTCACTAGACACCGACCTCACAGCTCTGTGAATGTTGGTGCCGTCACTTATTGATCTACGATCGGTAAATGTAGCTTGTGTGGACGCTACTGCGCTACTTGACTAAAAAAATAGCTTCGCTACTGAAAAGCTATTGGATTTATAAAGTAGCGATGCTACTGAGAAATGTAGTGAAGCTAGTAGCATCGCCCAACACTGATAATCCTCTAAGTTGCTGACATTATCTTCAACAGGTACGGTATTAAATCTCTGATAGCAGATGGCTGCTTCTCACTCAGGGCTGTTTATGCTAATGAGGGAGATGCTCACTAGTGGGCGGGGCTTTCCCCCTCTGATGACGCGCAGAAAGGGAGAATGTCAAAGTGTTTCTGCAGGCTGTTTTTATCAGGTGTGATTATAAAGAATACACTTAATACATTTTGACCATTAGAAGCTGGTTATATTCACACACTGATGCCACACAACCGTGATTTCGTGCATAATAGGTCCCTTTTAAAACTTGTGAACACCCATAACTCCTCTTCAGTACAGCTGATAAAGTTGCATGCATGTGTGTGTTTTTACCTCTGTCTGTGTCGTACAGGAACACGAAGCGACTCCAGTCGTAGTGGTCCAGCAGGCTCAGCAGGGCTCCGCGGATGGACGGACGCAGCTGCAGGACGAACTGAGTCTCGCCCTCGGCGGGGAAACTGGGCGTCACCAGAGAGATGTGCAGGGCACTGCAGAACGACGTCAGAGTGTGAACCGACCGCTTGTCGTACAGGCCGAATATCGCAAACACTCCTCGTGAATACTGCGAACAGACTGCAGAGACACAAACAGTAAGGTAACACTTCAGTTTAAGTAGCAATTCTCACTATTAAAGCACACATCAAATCAAAACTAACCATATTGATTTTGTTAGCTCACAGCGCTAGTTTTGTGCTGATCAATTCATCTGTGCATGTCATTAAGAAAAGAAAAACAATAGTTTGCCCTTCTAATCTAAAACTGAATGCACTTCCTGTTTGTTTTTTAGTTCAGTTTTTAGATTAGGTCTGTCTTTTTTTTTGGATATGCAAGTAGTACACAAAATAGGATCACATACAAAGAGAACAAAACAACAACGAAAACATGAAAACACAATGTGTGCATGTGTGTGCGTGCATGTAAAGGTAACTAGGTGGATAGTCTGAGTACATGCATATGGGAAAAAAAAAAATATATACATATATACATATATATATATATATATATATGCATGTGCATGTGTGTGCGTGCATGTAAAGGTAACTAGGTGGATAGTCTGAGTACATGCATATGGGAAAAAAAAATATATACATATATATATATATATATATATATATATATATATATATATATATATATATATATATATATATATATATATATATATATATATATATATATATATACATATACATATACATATACATATATACATATATATATATATATATATATACATAACTAATATAACGGTCATTATATGAGACAAATAGCATAAATATATATATAATATAATATAGTATAATATAAATATGTCCTTAAATAGGGTAAGTCAGTGGTTCTAAAACATGTTCCACCAAGTACCATCTCAGTCTACAGTCTGTCCAGGTACCACTATAATGACCAGTATTGAAGTACAGTAGGCCTAATTAAGCAGCTACAGCTGTGCACAGTTCAAAAACTTTAATTAAAACAGATTAAAACAGATGTGATCATTTTTAGAGCTGTTTTTATTCCTTTTTTCTGTCATTTATTTCTCATTTGCTGATTATTTTATTAATCTGATGCTGTTAATATATTACATAGGCTATTTTATATACATTTCTGAAGTGCTTTGGCATTCAAGTTTGCTTTAAACTTGAAAGAGAGGGAGAGAAGCAGATTTGACCTGTAAGTGGGTGCACATGGCTCCTGAATAGCATACAGGTAAGAGAAATTGTGGATGTCTTTTTTTTACTTTAACCCATTAAAAAGAAATAATTAATAGATAAAATTGTTAAAAATTTTAATTATGTATTGTTTGTCATATATAGTTAATTATTTATGTGATTTGGGTAAATGGTGTTTCAATTTGACTACCAACGCTAGTGTAACACGGGGAGTGACAGAGACAACTGAGGTTTAGGATCCACGTGCAGGTTTATTCAAAATCAGGGAAGCAATGGTCAACACAGGTGTATAAAACAGATGTATAAAGGCAGTCCAGAATCGTAGTCAAATACAGGCGAGAGGTAAGAAGGCAGGCAGCAGACAGGGAGAACTAGATAAACAAGACTAGGGTCAAAACACTGGAAAACAAGACTTAGGAAACGCGTTTTAATGTCACTTTACAGAAAAACAAGACTCAGCAATGGAAATGAGAGTGTGTGTTGTTTAAATAGTGTGTGTAATCAGTCTTTGACAATCCTCAGCTGGTGCAAGTGTAATCAGTCAAAATGAGGAAGCATGTGTGTTTGTGAACGGAGTGCATGTATGAAAATGTAGTCCATGAATGCCGGATTTGTAGTCCATAGGTTATTGTGAAGGTGAGTGCTTACCAGCGACCTCTGGTGGTTAGAGATCACTGGTAATCATCACAGCTAGTGTATTTCAAACCTGTGGAAAGCATATCAGGCATTACCATAACCTAGTAAAATAATATATGCTGTCATTGTGGCGAAAGAAATGAATTATAAAGACTATTGTTTACAAATGTGTCGAAAAAATCTCTGTTAAACAGCAATTAGGAAATATTTGTACGCAAATTCAAACTTTACAGGAGGGCTAATCATTTTGTCTTCAGCTATATCTTTATTGTTTAGCGCTTATTAGTAACTTGATGAAATACTCACATGTTCTCGTCTTATTCTTTTGATTTTGGGTGTTCTGGAAAGCCTCGGTGAGCTTCAAAGTTCAATAATAAACACGTTATACCATGTTTTTCTGAGCGCGAGTGAAAGAAAGAGACTTCAGTAGTCAGTGTGTAATCTTCAAAGGACTCCAGCACATTTAGCTGATCCACACACACACACACACACACACACACACACACGCAGTCTATGGTTCTTTGATGTAAGTTTATAACGTTGCGTTTTCTGTCGCTTTCTATGGATGACATACTCTAGTTTTTGGCTGTAGGATCAAACAGACTCTTGGTTCGCTCTCTTTTATTTGTCACTCAGGTCTTTCTGTCATAACAGTCTGTCTAAACTCACTTTCCTCTCTCTCAGAGCTGGTTTCGTCTGAGCAAAGTTGAACATCTCTCTGAAACAACATCCATCCCACTTTGTCACAGTGTAATAACGCCATGTATTATTTTACAGAAAATCTGAAATAGCGAGAAGTCTTTCCAGTAGGTCTGTGCGGTTAATCAAAATTAAAGCTGAAGCCAGAATTATTAGTCCACCCCCCCGTCCCCCATTTATGAATTATAACTGTACGACTTTAACTGTATGTTTTTTAAAGTATGAAAGAGCACATGTGCT
>NC_079449.1:4186548-4211548 GCF_903798145.1 Danio aesculapii | reverse complement strand
TAACTGAAAGCTACGTTGTGTTTGCTGGCCTCACGCATCGCGCAGCCCTCAACATGTAACCTTAAAGGGTTTAACAAATAAGGCACAGCACTACTACGGCTAGAGGAAAGTTTGTACTGTTATAATTCTCTTACCTTTTAATATGATTAGGTGCGATTATAACCCGCTATTTAAAAAAAAAAAACAACGACTGAATGATTTGAATGAGAAGCTGTAATGTAGCCATGGCGGGAATGAATTTTGGTGTGGCGCCCCTCCATGGAACAATGAATGTAGTGGAAACCATGATGTTATTTAGCTTCTATTGTAATAAATTAAGCCATAAAGGACATGCAAACACTGCAAAATATTGTGCTATAAACTCTACTGACTGGCTTTTCCCCCTACAATTTCACATGAGAAATCCACAAATTAAACGTACCCCTGTGACAAACTCTGAGCTTCTGGATGCGAGTATGAAGACAGACCTGATTGGAGAGAGTTGTTTTAACTAGTGGTGTAACCATAGACTGTAAAATAAATGGACGGAGTACCCGTGACGTCACCCATAGGTTTCTGAAGAGCGAAAAAGAAGCTACAAGTAGGCACGGCCAACCGTCGGCATTTTGATCGCGCGTCATCGCACCCACGGCGGGATACCAAACAAGGGCAAAGAGGCGGAGAGTGAGCGGAGCTACAGACACCTGCTGGCACTTTGCTTAGACCTGGCAGACAGACTTTACTTTGGGAGAAACGCTTGATACTTTATTACCTGCGACTCGTTTGTGTTCTGACCACATGTGCTTGGCTGTACACTATATCAATAAAGTGTTTAGACTTATAAAAACACTGTGATAATACAGTGAGCCACTAAACATTGTTCTTATGATGCTTTTCTACAGGAGGAAAACGCAAATTACTTCCAAACACTTCAGATATAGTAAATGCAGGACTATTGATGAACTCCTGCATAACACTGTATGACAACGCTTCAGATGACTGTTCTAGAGCCTACAGCTAATCAATCTGTCACATTCTGGAGTGCTTTACGGGTCTAAAGAGAAATATTAATGATAAATGATCTTAAATAAAACAAATACATTTATAGAGATGGTATACAAGTATATAACTTTACTCACATGGGAAACGAGGCCACGTGAATGGTTTGTGAGCACAATTAAGTGCACACAGCATCCCATATCATCTGATAATTGTAAGAAATAAGTCCAAAAGGCAGCTGACTGTGTAAAGCCACATAAAACAACACAAAAATACGATGAATATGCCGAGATCAGTGGCAAATCTGCCGGAGTCAGCTGAGGTGAAGTGAGAGAGAGAGAGACCTAGCTGTCACTCAAGTGGCCACACCCTTAATTATGCAAACTTAATATAACCTAATATAAAGGAAATGGATGAGTTATAAAAAAATTCACCCCCCTCACAGTTGTCATGGAGGGTAATAATAGCTATATGAACCAAAATCGTTCTTTGTACCAGGCTGTAAACACCTTTATTTCTGCTGTAAAGTTGGCCATTCTAACAGGGGGCTCAATTGCAATTTGCTCTATTATGGAGCCAGGACTAGCGGAATTTTGATGAATTGCAGTTTCAGTTACTTCCGTATTGGCTTCCCGAGGGAGAGCGGGAGGTTGCCGCTTGGGTGTAACAGATCACAATTCTCATGGTTCGCAATCGGATCACACTACGGTTTTTGAGTCACGGATCTGACCATTTTTCAGATCAGCGGAAAAGGGAGACAAATGGCAATTGCTTTTCATTTATAAGGCTTAGTCTCTTTAATAATCTGGGGTCGCCACAACTGAATGAACCGCCAATTTATCCAGCACATGTTTTACGCAGCGGATGCCCTTCCAGCTGCAACCTATCACTGAGAAACACCCATACACACTCATTCACACACATACACTACAGCAGGGGTCACCAAACTTGTTCCTGGAGGGCCGGTGTCCTGCAGATTTTAGCTCCAACCCTAATCAAACACACCTGATCAAGCTAATCAAGGTCTTGCTAGGTGTACTTGAAACATCCAGGCAGGTGTGTTGAGGCAAGCTGGAGCTAAACCCTGCAGGGACACCGGCCCTCCAGGACTGAGATTGGTGACCCCTGCACTACAGAAAATTTAGCTTACCCAGTTTACCTATACCACATGTGTTTGGACTGGGGTTAACCGAAGCACCCGGAGGAAACCAACACAGGGAAAACATGCAAACTTCATGCAGAAATGCCAACTGACCCAGCCGGAACTCAAACCAGCAACCTTCTTTCTTTGAGGCGGCAGCGCTACCCACTGCACCACCGCATCACCACCATTGATTTTAACTAACGGAACTTTAAAACCTGGAATTTTAATAAAAATAAAAATCAAGAAAAAAACAGCTGGAAAGAAAGGAAAAAGTTCAATATGAAAAATGATCATTGCTACTGTTGCTGATAATGCTAAATAACGAAATCTAACATCTTGTACAGCTTATATTTATTTTCAATTAACGATTTAACAAACATCATGTTTCATTATAGGTTGATCATTTTTGAAAACCTATTCATTGACATAATTTTGATGGTTGTTTGTCGCCACCTATTGGTTAAAGAATGTAATTGCTACAACATTCACTAGCATCAAGTTCCGTTAAACAGTGATTTTAATCTATACCATAAACATCAGTGTTTATAACTGAACTATAAACTGTTCTCCCAGTACTTCTGTTATTTAATTGTTTATAACTCTAAAGTGCTTTTCCATTGTATGGTTATGAGCCGTGGTTAATGTGTGTGGCTGCAGTTGTAGCACCCTTTGCTTTTGGGCAACCTTTGAAATCCGGTGAAAAAAGCATAACACAGAGGCATTCTGGGTTGCCAGGTGTGTGCAAAGCACTTGATGTGCAGTTCAAATCCAATCCTGCCTCCAATCTTTATTGCATCACAACTCGCAAGACTAATTTTCTCCTCTAAGAGAAATCGTAGCCCGAGATCTCGTCACACCCCTAATTATTTGTGTGGCATTTTGAGCTGAAACTTCACTACACACTCTAGAGACATCTGAGACTTATTTTAAATCTTGTAAAAAGGGGCATAATAGGTCTCCTTTAAGACTGTGTGTGTGTGTGTGTGTGTGTGTGTGTGTGTGTGTGTGTGTGTGTGTGTGTGTGTGTGTTGTTTAACAGGCTTCATTGGTGTGATGAAAACGGTCTGCTCTCACACTGATGTCACTCTGTTAAATCTTCTCCATTTAATCTTCACAGCTCGACCTGACCTTTTGTCTTACTCGCGTTATGTTATCAGGTTTTTATATTCCATATGAATGTATAAAATCACCTTCGGCCGCAGAGATAATTCAGCTCGACTTGAAGGCGAGATCCATTTTTTATTAGATTCATTCGGAGATGTCAAACTATTCCACCTTTCCCGTTTCACTTCAGGTTTTTAGTGCACTTATTGAAAGTGAATGTACTGAGGTAGGTGACAGAATTTACAGCCAATCAGATCACACTGCTCTGAGGAGCAAACCAATGAAAGGTTGTTGTGGGTGGAGCAACTTTCAGTGATGACAAAGAAAAGAAAAAACAGAAATTAGGCTTTTTTACTCAGCAAGAATGCATTAATTGATTGTAAATAAGAGAATGTTGGAAGAGATTTTGTTATTTAAGTAAATGCTGTTCTTGAAAATGTTCAAAAAATCCTGGAATAAAACAATTTTTCACACAAAATAATAATAATAATAATAATAACAGGTATGATAAAATCAGCATGTTGCAGTCAGCTAAATTAATAAGTGTATATGTAATATAATGTTTTCTGAGGGATCTTATCACACTGAGGACTGGAGAAATGGTGCTAAATATCCAGATTTATATCACAGGAATAAATGATTGAAATTGGAAAATGATTGAAATTAAAATTAAAATCTTATCATATTAAACATTTTATTAAAAAAATTATTAAATAATAAAAAGTATAAAATACATGTGAAATAAATGTAATATAAAGTGCAAATAAAATAAATATAAAAATAAAACCACAACATTATACACTCACCGGCCACTTTATTAGGTACACCTTACCAGTGCTGGGTTGGACCCCCTTTTGCCTTCAGAACTGCCTTAATCCTTCGTGGCATAGATTCAACAAGGTACTGGAAATATTCCTGAGAGATTTTGCTCCGAATTGACACGATAGCATCACCTGTTGCTGCAGATTTGTCGGCTGCACATCCATGATGCGAATCTCCCGTTCCACCACATCCCAAAGGTGCTCTATTGGATTGAGATCTGGAGACTGTGAAGGCCATTTGAGTACAGTGAACTCATTGTCATGTTCAAGAGATAGCATACTGAGATGATTCACGCTTAATGACATGGTGCATTATCCTGCTGGAAGAAACTATCAGGAGATGGGTACACTGTGGTCATAAAGGGACGGACAAGGTCAGCAACAATACTCAGGTAGGCTGTGGCGTTGACACGATGCTCAATTTGTACTAATGGGCCCAAAGTGTGCCAAGAAATTATCCCCCACAACATTACACCACCACCACCAGCCTGAACCGCTGATACAAGTCAGGATAGATCCATGCTTTCATGTTGTTGACGCCAAATTCTGACCCGATCATCCGAATAGTAAACTCATCAGACCAGGCAACATTTCTCCAATCTTCTATTGTCCAGTTTTGGTGAGCCTGTGTGAATTGTAGCCTCAGTTTCCTGTTCTTAGCTGACAGGTGTGGCACCCGGTGTGGTCTTCTGCTGCTGTAGCCCATCCGCCTCAAGGTTGGACGTGTTGTGTGTTCAGAGATGCTCTTCTGCAGACCTTGGTTGTTACGAGCGGTTATTTGAGTTACTGTTGCCTTTCTTTCTTGAACCAGTCAGCCATTCCCCTCTGACCTCTGGCATCAACAAGGCATTTGCACCCACAGAACTGCCGCTCACTGGTTATTTCCTCTTTTTCAGACCATTCTCTGTAAACCCTAGAGATGGTTGTGTGTGAAAATCCCAGTAAATCAGCAGTTTCTGAAATACTAAGACCAGCTTTACTGGCAACAAACAATCATGCCACGTTCAAAGTCACCTAAATCCCATTTCTTCTTAATTCTGATGCTCAGTTTGAACTTCAGCAGATCATCTTGACCATGTCTACAAGCCTAAATGCATTGAGTTGCTGCCAAGTGATTGGCTGATTAGAAATTTGCATTAATGAGCAGTTGGACAGGTGTACCCAATAAAGTGGCCGGTGCATATATACACTAAATAACATTATCATGCTCCTACCTCTATTTAGATATAAATAGTTATCTCTATTTAGATATAAATACATTACGTATTTAAGTAGACATTCTAATAAATAATACAAAATCATGAATATTTTAATACATTTTTATGATTTTTTAATTGTATTTGCTTATATTGTTTCGTGTCTATTTTATTTTCTGTATTTACTTATAATTGTTAAATCATTCAAAGCTTTAATTACCCTAAATTAATGTTGTTTTTAATAATAGTTTTATGCTTGTGGAGCACTTTGAGCTGCATTTAATGTTGGACAATTGCTATACAGAACACATATCCTTTTATTATTATTATGACTTATTATTAACAATACATTATCTAATTGATTTTTCAGCTCCTGAATAATAAAGATGGATCAATGACAAGCATCCGTCATAACTCTACAAAGGTAAGAGTGATTTATTACCTATTGATTAATAAGCAGTGATCAATCAGAGTGCCTCAAGTCTAGAAGGGATACAGCTGTGGAAACTCACATGAATATAGCATCATGTTTGTGACACCGTACAATAATAATTCATATTTTTACATTACTGTGATGTTAGGTTAAGGCATAGATGTTAATAAAATACGATTGAATGGCTAATTTAATAAATAATATGAATAATACTCTTTATAATTGCTGTCATTACGTTAATGTGATAGTTTTGGTATACAATAATAAAATACAACGAATGGGTAATGTAATAAATAACATGACACAGCATTTTCCAGTACTGGGTTGTAGCTGGAAGGGCATTCGCGGTGTAAAACATATGCTGGAATAGTTGGCGGTTCATTCCGCTGTGGCCACCACTAAAAAAATGAGGGACTAAGCTGAAGGAAAATGAATGAATGAACTTCCGGTGACAGCTGTATCCCTTATAGCAACAACCCTACTCTGACATCATCACTGCTGACATCATATCCTGAAATAGCCTGTCACTGGTCATTTGTTTACCTGTGTTTGTCTGTGAGGTTAAGCCATACCTGCCAACACTCCCGTTTTTCCCGGAAGTCTGTCGTATTTCAAACCCATCTCCCGCCACCCTCCCGTTTTGTTATTTCTCTCGGAAAACTCCTGTAATTTCACAAGCAGCACCCCATCCCCCACCAACCCCCAACCCGCCCCACGCCAGGTCCACAGCTTTTTGGTACAGACTATAACACCCCCGGATCGCTGACTTTGGTATAGTATCCAATCGCAGCGGCTGCCTGAAACCCAGTGCATAGTACAGTTACTGTGTTATTCAGACACCTCACGCCCGACACCTAGACATCCCCCCCAGCACCCCCAGATTTTCAGAGACAAATGTTGGAAGCTTTTGGTTAAGGGTAGGCATTAATAAATTAAAACTGAATGGCTAATTAATAAATACTATGAATAATACTCTGTATAATTAATGTATTTACATTACTTTTGTGGTAAAATACAATTAATGGGAAAATTAAGAAATAATATAAATAACTCTTGCTAACTTCTGGCCTTTCCCAGTACTGGGTTGTGGCTGGAAGGGCATTCGCAGTGTAAAACATATGCTGGAATAATTGGCGGTTCATTCCACTGTGGCAACCACTGATAAATAAGAGACTAAGCTGAAGGAAAATGAATGAATGAACTTCCGGTCATAGCTGTATCCCTTTTAGCAACAACTTTACACTGACATCATCACAGCTGACATCATATCCTGAAATAACCTGTCACTGGTCATTTGTTCATCTGTTTGTGTGTGTGCGCGCGTGTGTATGTCTGTCTGTGTGTGTGTGTGTGTGTTTGAGCTCTAAACACAGTTAACTTTAATAAAATCACTGTGGGACTGTAATGGAAACAGAGCTATTAATCAGAAACACACAAAGAGAGATGGAGAAACACTGGGTCTCCAGGTCACAAACAGATTGATTTACCATTTACAGAAATGCATGAGTCCACAGAGAGACTGAATGAAAGAGTCACGCTGACCTTCTGCCTCTGGGTGAAGTTATTCACCGCTGATCTTACACTGGACATTGTTGAGCAAACAATACAGCACTAAAGTTAATTCATGTTTCCGTTTCCAAAAAATTGCCTAAAGTACACGTGAAATCAAAACTAACCGTATTGATTTTGTTAGCTCGCATTGCTAGTTTTGTGGTGAATATTTCATCCGCGCACGTCATTAAAAACAAAGCAATGATTTGCACTTGTAATTACGGATGCACCGATACCATTTTTTGTAACCGATCCGATCGCGATACCAAAATTCTGAGTATCGATTGATACAGATCCGATCCCGATACTGCGCCGGTTTTTATTTTTTATTTATTTATAAAATAAAAATGTATTTATATTTATTATAAACTCAAATAATATATCTTCTTTAGTTAAAATAACAGACCTATAGGCCCACTATACATGACAGTCGCTTCTGTGCAGCCGGATGTGTGAATAAAGCGCTTGATGCATCACTGAGACACAGCGCGCAGCCCTCCAGTATATGCGGACACGTTCAAAACAGCAGCACAAAGGGAAGAAATCAGTGCGTTGAGGATCTGTCCAGTGTATTATTGAGCCTTTTCTAATTTAAAACTGCAGGTAGGCCTACTTTGTGTGTGAAGAGCAGGTAATAACCCTCTCTACTCCAGTGTTGCGAAGACTGGAGATCTGATCTAACTGCTGATCTAACAGACACAGCGCAACATGATTTCGAAACAGCAATGAACTCCTTGTAGCAGGTTAAAATGAACCAATTAAATGCGAAACTAAATGCATTTCTCCACTGATTATTTATATTAACAGGAACAAATAGTCTTGGAGAGTTTTTCGTGAAGTCATGAACGCGGCACGCAGTTTGAATTGTGAATGAATTGAGAATGATTGACGGGCGCAACGGAGAGAAGCGCTGAACTGCACACTTGCAGGTTATTTCAGACCGAATATTCAAAGTGTCGTGGTAAACAATATAAGAAGTGTGTCACAAGTTGTCACTGAATGAATGTGTGAATATAAAACCAAGTTTACCTTAATAACTTACACTTTCACGTTTCATTCTGAGTCCGCAGTTTAATTCACCATATTTAACTATTTTTGCTGAAATCATTGCTGCAATTAAAAACGAGTAATGTGTCTGATTCAGCATAGCGTGAGGTTACCTGATATAACATGAGAACTGCAGAGTCCAGCATTTTTAATTAGGTCCTCACTCCATTCAGCTCCCTTTTAGCTAAAGACGTCTGCGCTTGACATTAACAGCAGTGTGGTGTACGGTAAAAGTTAAGTTTTCTATTTTTGGACTTTGGACTCGAATTTGGCATCCTACTGCACAACACCACATGTTTGCTTTTCACCTTATTCTTCAATGCGGAAGTGCACGCGTTTTTGCGGTTGTTTTAGAACTTCCGATTCAGCTGCCTATGGGGGAAATGACTAGGAAACAAACAAGTGTTTGCACGACAACACAGACAAAGTAGAATAATATAATAAGAAAAAATCAGTTTGCAACACCAAGCAGCAAAACGAGCTGTTTTTGACGTCTAAAAATGAATGGAGGGGATGAGACCGGAAGTCTCGAGCCAAAATGATTCAAATGGCTGCGCCTGCTCATACGCGGAGAATAAGGTGAATTGCAACTGGTCTTTTTTTGCAACCAGGAACCCTAGTGACGTCATGTGTGATGTAGGTTGGTAATTCGTCTATAGGTAGCTCAAAAGTATATATTAGTGCATAAAATTTTAAGAGGAACACTTGAGCTACAGTATTAATATGGACCTTTTAGGTACATATTTGTACCTTTTGAAAGGGTACCACCGCAGTGACAGCTATCGTATCTTTATTTCTAAGACTGCAGTGCTTAAGTATTATTATTATTGTTATTGTTATTATTATTGTTGTTGTTGTTGTTGTTGTTGTTGGTATTATTATTATTATTATTATTATTATTGTTGTTGTTGTTGTTGTTGTTGTTGGTATTATTATTATTATTATTATTATTATTATTATTATTATTATGACCTCCAAAACTGTCATGAGCTGTCTTGAGAATAAGCGTTTAATGGCTGATGTGGATAAACTGTACAGTAGTTTCTGGCGTTGCATTGGTGGTTCATGATCGATGTGTTGTTAAATGTAATTTGCATACAGAAACAGCAGCATCCTGCACAAACAGAACGAATGGCATGTCATTCCAAACACAAGCCCTCCCTGTGTGTCCTGAAGCGCATCAAGCCTGAGTCTTGTTTTAGATCTGAAAACACACCCACTGTTTAACATCTGCTCTGCTCTTAAACTCGTCGAGACACACAAGCACACACACACACAGTTCTTCAACACATCTAGAAACACACACACCCAAACACACACACACACACTATTCTTGAACACATCCAGACATTCTAACACACACACTAACGCACACACATACATACACATACTGTTCTGAAATGCATCGAGACACACACACACACACACACACAAACACATACTATTCTTGAACACATTGAGACATTCTAACACACACAAACGCACACACATATGTACACAAACTGTTCTGAAATGCATTGAGACACACACACACACACTGTCCTTAAATGCATCAAGATACACAAACACACACACACTATTCTTGAACACATCAAGACATTCTAACACACACACACTAACCCACAGTGTTCTTAAACGCATTGAAACACACACACACACACACACACGCGCACACACACACACACACACTGTTTTTAAGCAAATTGAAACACACACACTTTTCTTACACACATCAAAACACACACATCTTAAATGCATCAAGATACACACAAACACATTTAGCTTTATGGGGACTTCGTATAGCTGTAATAATCCAGTATAATAATTCCAGTATAGCAGTATCAAGTATAATATAAGTATATCACTGGTATTGCTATACTTGTGGGGACATTTGGGACAATGTAAGCTGTACAAGGCGCACACACACACACACACACACACACACTGATCAGTCATGATGATCAGTCCATTTTCAGCAAAGTGACTTGCTGTTTTGGTTTCCATGACGACACAGCTGTCAGTCAAGGGTGGACAGAGGCGACGGGTCTTTACCACCACTGACAATGAATGAAGCTGTTTCCATTAATGAAATACACTTTAACTGCTGTGTAGACAGAAAAGAGAGACACTGAATAATACAGCTGCTCTAATGACGATGTATTGTCAGAAAAAAACACACTCTTGTGTACAAATAGTAGCACAAACACCCTTATTACTGTATATAAACATATTGAATTATCATGACCTTTAATGTCATTGCAAAAAACTTAACGCGTTATATAAAACTATTTTTTTGTTGTAATTCAAATTTAATTGTCCTAATCATTTTTTAATAACACACACATACTGACACACATAACCAAACACACACACGCACACACTCACACTAAGACATATATATTTATATACTCAAATACACGCACACACAAACACTCAATCATGCTCTCATACTCACACACACACACTCAAACATAAACACTTTTACACTCACACGCATAATAAACACACACAAACACTTTAACACACGCACACACATTCAAACACACCCTTAAGCGCGCACGCACACACACTTATTTTTTAATAATCAGAATTAGCAACACAATTAGTAGCAATTATAATACATTTTTCAATGATTATATTAAAATTAGTTTAACTATAATGAAAAACAAGACAAAAGACAAACAAAATGCCGGCAGCTAGCTCACATGGCCGCCCAGTGCTAAGCAGTACCTAGATGGGAGACCGCATGGGAAAGCTACGTGGCTGCCAGAAGTGGTGTTAGTGAGACCAGCAGGGGGCGCTCAAACTGCGGTCTGTGTGGGTCGTAACACCCCAGTATAGTGACGGGGACTCTATAATGTCAGTGAGCGGCGTCTTTCGGATGTAACGTTCGGATTTGACGGATGTGACGTTAAACCGAGGTCCAGTGGTGATTAAAAATCCCAGAATCCCAAATTTGCCCACTGGCCTTTGTCCGTCATGTCCTCCTAACCATCCATCCAGGTGGATGCAGTACACTGGTGGATGAGGAGATTCCCCACAAAAATATGTAAAGCACTTTGAGTGCCCAGAAAAGCGCTATATACAAAAAAATGTAAGGAATTGTAAATGGTAAATAAAATGGTTAAAAAAATCTGTATGTGTAAAGGGGCTAGAGAAGGGTGGTATATCGAGTTCTAAGATATATATCGATATGATTCCCCAACGCAATGAGGGATTATCCAATATCTTTTATATCGATATGGTTTGAGGCCACATGTGTGCATTCTGTGTGAAACAGACCACTCCAAGGTAGCATTCAATCTCCACTTGCACAAATGTGTGCATGCGCAAATGAATGATTCGCTCCATGAGTCATACAAAAGATTTGTTCAAAATGAACGAATCGTTCAAGAACGTGACATGGAGGAACATGCAGTGCCGGTGTTGTATCCAAATCTGAGTCCCCCTTGCACGCACGTGCGTCACACAGCGCCTGCAGCTGTCACATCGGTTTATCAGAAACCGTTTATCAATCATTTCTTACACAATTGACAGCAAGAACGAACATAGAAGCCTTGTCAAATTGACAAGCAGCACCTGAATGTGTTCAAAAGAATTAAAAAGGCCAAAATGAGATGAATTTATACCGCATTTCAAAAGTGAAACCCCCTCATATTCACTGATTATAAGTTCAGTATTCATTACACGACGGTCTCTTCTTTATATTAACGTTATAACACATTTAGCTCTGCATTCTGCTCTGTTATAATGACTGATTTATATGCTTAAGCAGCATTTCATCACAGTACTCTGAAACAATCTCGTTATTAATCAAATCTATAGTCTATTCCAGGGGTTTTCAAACTTTTTAATCTCAGGGACCCCCAAATCTGATGATTCCTTGCAGGGGACCCCTTTGCCTAAAATCTAAAGGCACTTATGTATTTCAAGTATAAATATGTAAACTAAAATTCGGTATAACGTAAAGACATAGTTCATATTTCACAGGCATGCAAAATGGTAGTTTTTAAAACTATTTATTTTATTAGTTGGCAACTCACTATAGCCAAAAAGGATTCTCAAAATGTTTACATTTCATAAGCAACAATGAAATATTTACATTAACTGAACAAGATAGCCTTTCTAAATAAGGCACTGGTAAAAGTTAAACCTGGACATTTAGTTTCTGTAGTTTTTTTCTCTGTCTTGTACACTGAAAAAAATTATTCAAACATGATTGCTTGAATTTACTCAATTTTTTTACGTTAAGTGGTTGTAAACAATTTATTTAGGCTGAATTTAAACAAACAAATTAAGTTGAACATTGCTCAATTTCATTTGTTTGTTTAAATTCAACACAAATAAATTGTTTGCAACGGTTTTGCATGCAACACTTTTTTCAGTGTATTTATGGAAAACTGCTAAATATTTACATTAAACTTATGCGTCTGCTTACTGTGTTGTCTGACAAAGGCACACAATCTACCTTTCGTGCAGCTTCCTCTCCAAATAACTCTTTGACGATGTCATTGGTAGCTGGTAATAACAATGCTTCGCCAACTGTGTGCGGCTTCTTAGCATGCGCGATGTGGAGCGATGCCAAATATGATGCTTTTAAACACCTCTCGGGGACTAATGCTTGCTGCCTAAAAATACTGCCAAACACAACTCCTGATGTTTAAAATAGTCAGTCGATTTTTCTGCCTCATTGGGATGTTTCTACTGTAGATGGCGCTTGAGCTTGGATGGTTTCATGCATTCGTTGGAGAGAATCTCTTGACAAAGAACACACTGGGGTCTATCGACTCCCTGCTTTAACATGCAGGTAAAACCAAACGCAATGTAAGATTTGTCAAATTTTCTGTTATTCACCTTAACGCTCGCCAAGTCAGATTTGCATGAACTGCTTGCGGGAGCGGGAATCTTTCCATCATCTGTACTGCACTTACAGCCGCTAAATGCTCCATTCAACTGTATGCAAATCCTTAAAGAGCGCAAAGGTTTTTTGTGATAAACATTACAATTAAGGATCCACTTATATAAATCATAAAACTATATATAAATTAATCATTTATAGTCATTAATAATTTTAGGATTGAAAAAAAATCTCATAAATCATTTTCCGTTTCTGCAAAGTTTTTCGCGGACCCCCTAGCGCTCTCTTGCGGCCCACCAGGGGTCCGCGGACCCCAGTTTGAAAACCCCTGGTCTATTCGTTTTCATCTCGTTATTTAATATTAAGTAAAACAGGTTTAGTCAAAACAAATGGAGTGAAACATGAAGTGAAAGACTTCTCTTTAGATATATTGGATATGTGGACAGTTTAATAATTGTGCACAATACATACATGTAAATGTGTAACTAAAAAACATACAGTTAATTTAATTGTTATTTATAATTCACACGACTGTGGTATACAGGATTACTTACAAAAACACTGTAATTGTGCTCAAAAATTGTTTAAAGGGCACATAGTTTACGTCTTTTTTATGATGTAATATTAATATTATGGCTCTTCTGAGTGTGCCAGTTTAGGTTCAGTTTAAAACACAATTCAGATTTTTTTATTATAATGTGTTAAAAAGTGTCATGTTGGGGGCGTGTCCACAGTTCGCTGATTTATGGGTGTGTTGCTTCACATGTAAATTAGTTTCGGCTTCCCGCCAACTTAACAAGGGGGTGGGGCCATGAGCTCACCCGCTCTGCGTTTGCAACAGAGTCTGACAGGCAGACGGAGGAGAAAGAGGATCGTACATGTACGACTCTGACACAGACCAAGCAGAGAGTACAAAATCATTTGTGTCTTTGTACAGTTTTGCAGCCAACTGTGTGCTAGTTTCAAGTGCCGAGCTTGTACACAGAAACTAATAACCACGCACACTGAATTAACTTTGACTGAGGCACCGGATGCGCCGCTCGAAGCCGCGACACGGCACACCAGACACTCTCTGTGGCTCGGCAGAAACATGAAGTGTCCCGAATCGTCGCGCCACGCATTTTTCAATTCTAAACACAGGTTTCTGCAGCGGTCCGCGGCGCCCAGCCGTCGACTTGAGTGTACCCTGATAGAAACCGATGTTTAGAACTCTAAAACGCATGCTAGTTAAGATCACAGGGAGCTTCTGGGATCGCGAGAAATGCAAATGGCTGAAGTATAAGGTAGACTCAGTGAGAAGTACACATGTTTGCAAACCTACCTAAAGATACAACCAATAATTCCGATTAGAGCGATAATGTGGAGAATATTGATCTTGTGTTGAGCCCAATGAGCCTTGCATCTAAAAATAGAGCTAGGGTGTTCCTTTAGTGATATCGCTTCGATTCATACTGAAAATGGTGGACGTGAATCAACAAACTGAGTATATGATGATGCGCCTGTCAATCAATATTGGTGGGCGGGGGGGACCGCTCTCCTACGTAAAGTTGCGGTCAGTCTGAAAACAGCTCCAATTAGTCCACCGTTTTTATGTTGTTAAATTGAAAAAAAAGCACTGGGTGTGCTTATATCACCCCAATATGACGGTCTATACACCATACATGCACATATGTCTGTCCAAACAGCTTGAAAAGTAGATTTTTTACAATAGGTGCCCTTTAATAAAAGCTTTAACTGTCAAGTAACCATTTATGGGAAAATACTGGATTTATATCGTATACCATCATTCCTCCAAAAAATACAGAGATATGATTTTTTGCCCATTTTGCCAGCCCTAAAAGGGGCTAATATCGGAAGCAAGATATTGTGATAATATCATATCGTGAGTAAGCCTGTGATTCCCACCCTAATAAACGTGAGATTGACGCTCGACACTAGTTTTATTTAGATACTCTATAAATAATTAATGATGGTAATATTAATTCTGTACATTTATGATATGGTCTGGAATAAATAGTTGAATATGTGCAGGTTGTTTCTCAACAGGGAGTTACAAAGATTCTGAAACTGACTTTCTGACCATATATGTAACTGATTGTGTTTGCGTGCTTGCATGTGTGTGTGTGTGTCACAGTGAAAGCTCTCTTCTGGTTGGTCCTGAACAGAATGAATCATCAAACTATTTCTGTTGCAGCAAATCAGCCATTATGTGTTGCCAAGGTAACCAAGTACACACACACACACACACACACACACACACACAGATGGCACAGAGTCAGTTAAACACAGGTTCAAGCTTTGTACCTGGATTGCTGCAGGCTGGTTCATCTGTGTGTGTGTGTGTGTGTGCGTGCGTGCGAGTGTGTGTGCGGGTGTGTTTTCATCATTTCCAAATCAATTAAATTGTAGCCTGCAACAAAAAAACTTGAAGCCAATTAATATTTTCCACATTACTTTAACGATGATTAGGCATTAAACAAATTAATTTCCTCACAAATTACTGTAATGCATCTAGACAGTTTGTTCTCATTATTGCGAATCACTTTTGTAAAACGGTCATAAATTAATATTTCTTTAACTAAAAGCAAATTGTATCTGAAAGTTTTGATTGTTACTATGATATTAGCTCTATAAAAACTGCATTTATATAGAAATATAGCTTATATAAAGATGATGAAACATGTAACAAAATCACTAAAATAAAAACTAAGATTGCTGCATTTTACATATATTTGCAGAGGGGGAAATAAGTATTGAACATGTCACCATTTTTCTCAGAAAATATATTTCTAAAGGTGCCGTTAACTTGACATTTTCACCAGATGTTAATAACAACTAAAGAAACCCATATATGCAAAGAAAACAAAACTAATTTATTTACAAATGAAGTTATGCATAATAAAATGAGGGAAAAGTATTGAACATATGAAGAAAGGGAGGTGTAGTTCGGCAGTAAAAGCCCAGACAGCAGCTGAAATCTCTCAGTAGTTCTTCAGCAACCCTTTCAGAGAAAGAAAATCAGAATGGCCCAGCCAATCACCTGATGCGAATCCAATAGAAAATACAAAATAAAGCTCAGATTTGACAGACGAGACCCACAGAAGCATCACAATTTTTACAAAATCTGTGAGAAACTCACACCTGAGCAATGCATGTGACTTCATTCTCCATATGAGAGGCGTCTTTAAGCTGCCAGCACCAACAAAGCCTATCTATCTATCTATCTATCTATCTATCTATCTATCTATCTATCTATCTATCTATCTATCTATCTATCTATCTATCTATCTATCTATCTATCTATCTATCTATCTATCTATCTATCTATCTATCTATCTATCTATCTATCTATCTATCATATATATGTACGTATATATGTGTGTGTGTATATATATATATATATATATATATATATATATATATATATATATATATATATATATATATATATATATATATATACACAGTTGAAGGCAGAATTATTATTTTTCTTTTTTAAATAATTCCCAAATGATGTTTAACAGAGCAAGGACATTTTCAAAGTATGTCTGATAATATCTTTTCTTCTGGAGAAAGTCTTATTTGTTTTATTTCTAGAATAAAAGCCATTTTTAATTTTTTTAAAACCATTGTAAGGTCAATATTATTAGCCCCTTTAAGCTATATATATTCTTCGATAGTCAGAACAAACCATCGCTATACAATAACTTACCTAATTACCCTAACCTGCCTAATTAACCTAGTTAAGCCTTTAAATGTCACTTTAAGCTGTATAGAAGTGTCTTGAAAAATATCTAGTCAAATATTATTTACTGTCATCATGACAAAGATAAAATAAATCAGTTATTAGAGATGAGTTATTAAAACTATTATATTTAGAAATGTGTTGAAACAAATCTGCTCTCCGTTAAACAGAAATTGGGGAAAAAAATAAACAGGGTTAATAATTCTGACTTAAGCTGTATATACATTTCCTCATACATTTAAGCCAATTTTAATATTTCCTTTTTTATTTGTCTTATTTCATTTAGTTTGGCTTTAATAAAAAAAACCTGCTATGGTCAATATTATTAGTCTCCTTTAGAAATTATTTTAATTTAATACAGAACAAACCACTGCTGACCAATGACTTGTCGAATTAACCACACTTGCCTAGTTAGGCCTTTAAAATGCACTTTAAGCTGAATACTAGTATCTTGCAAAATAAAAAAAATTATTGGTTACAATATAAATGCAAAGCTCACTGAATATTCCAGTATATTACTTAATGATTGTGAAAAGCGTGTAAAAAAATGATTTTGTTTTAGTTTAACTGTAAAACACGACTCCAGGAGGATTCTTTATTACGCTCACCCACTTAATTCCTTGCTGTTTTCTTCAGGTAGCTACACTGAATTATTAACGATGTTATAATTATTGAATAATTAACGCTGCCCGACTGAAAGAAATCAACAAACATGCTGCCCCAGCTGGAATATCTTCATTTTAGACACCAAAAACAAAGCATGAAAGTGTCATTTGCCTCTCTGCGTGTATAAACGATGTGATCTTAAGAAACGTAATTTTCACAGAAGATCCAGAAGCAGCATCACAGCTCCAGTATGACACGCGTCCCTGACTGAGACTCAATTAAAGCAAAAGTTCAAGTCTAAAAATAGAGGCTCGTCATTATCAGCTGCCATTCAGAGGAGTGTGTTTTAGCATGGGGAAGGGTCACGGCAGGGGTCTGACCTCTGGATCTGGATCCTCATTGACTTATTATGGGATGGAGCGAGAGACGTGGATAGTAAATATTGATGAGCGTTTATTTGAGAGCCATTCTGAGGGACCTACAGAGATGACCTTTAAACACACACACACACACACACACACACACACACACACACACACACACACACACACACACACACACACACACACAGTGCTTCGTTCTGTGTTAAGGCATGAAAATGACATGAGTGTTGTGTATTTTGGGCTTTGTTCAGAAAGCACAACTCTTGTTATAGTTGATGCAAACATATTTTTAACATTTATATTGATATATATTGATTTCAACCCACATGCAAGTGTGAAAATATTAATAATAATGTTTTTTTTAAATTAGATTTTAAGTTTCAATTGATGAGAATGACTTTACCCAATGTTAATGCACAGGGTATATGCAGGAATCATGGAGTTAAGTCCAATACCTATTAAGACCATTTTAAAGGGGACCTATTATGCGACAATCACTTTTATACGGGGTTTAAACACAGTTGTGTGGCATCAGTCTGTAAATATAACCAGCTTTTAATGATAAAAATTGTATTAATTGTATTTTTTAGAATCACTCTTGATAAAAACAGTCTGCAGAAACACTTTGATTGACATTCTCCCTTTGTACATGTCATCAGAGGGGAAAAGCCCAGCCCACTAGTGGCCATCTCGCCCTCAGTAGCATAGAACATTAGTCTTATTTCTGAATCTGCCACTATGCTGACACATAGGCATTTGTAGCTCTGCCCTCTTTGAAAAGAGCACAATCTCATTTAAATTTAAAGTTACAGTCACTAAAATGCCAAAACTAGAATCAAAACCTAAATAGGGCAGTTTCACAGAGTTAAAAACATTATTTGTGTGGTATTTTGAGCTGAAACCTTACTTACACACACAAACTTATTTTACATCTTGTTAAAAAAACGAATAACAGGTTCCCTCTAAGTTAGACAAGTCAATGAACAACAGTGGCTTGTTCTGTAGACAATTGAAAAGAGGCTAATAATATTGGCTTTAGCAGTTAACATTTTTTATTAAAGGGGTGGTCCACTACGATATCATATTTTAAAACGCTCATAGTTCAGTGCAAAGGGCTTTTACAGAGTTAGCTTGGCAAAGCCTACAGCGAATGAAGTTTGGGGACTACAAAAAAATACATCCGGGTTTATGATGTCATAAACCCTTCAGGTTATGAGCATACACCCTGCGCAGTGAAGGGGCGTGGCCAGAGGTGCTGTAATTTTATAGCAGAGAAAGCTAAAATGGCATCCAAATGCTGCCGTTTCCACAGAGCTTCTTCTGTTTCTGTATTTGGGCTTCCAAAGGACACGACACAAAGACAGAAGTGCTTACAGTTCAATATTAATTATGTTCCAGAGAATTATAAAAAAATATGCCTAGCATTTGACAAAGGAGAGCTTTCAGAATCACTCCCAGTTCAGTGATGGATTCGGCTAAAAACTCCTCAAAGAAGGAGCAGCTCCAACCAGAATAGAAGAAGCTGTAAATTGTGAGCCACAACCTGTAAGTGTTTTTATTTGTTAAAATTGATCTACTACATGTACAGTTTCTAGTGTTAATGGTATGTTGTAACAAGGATGTAAACAACAGGAAATGCTGTTTGGAACCATTAACAATTAAGCTACAAATTCATATTTATCAGTCAAACCGCTGTAAACAGCCACAATCTTCAGCAGCGCTGCAGTGTCTCTCTATGATGCTACGACGCTTTCCTGCATTCTACATCTCAAATAACCAACTCACAAAAGATATGTGAACGTTTCATATTACACATTCTTATAACCCGAATATATGTGAAAGACACTTGTCAGGTTTTATTTTAGAAAGCAGGCCTGAGGTCCAGCTGTGTTCAGCCAACACAATCTCACGGCAATTTGTAAAATTTTGATTTAGTGGCTAATTCGTATGAGTTCGTACGATCTAATTCATACAAATTAGTACGATTTGCTCATCACCCAATGACGGTTGGGTTTAGGGGTGGGGTTGGGTGCCACGCCTCCTTTTTTTAAAATCGTACATTTTTGTATGACTGAACTACGAATTCGTACGAAACGTAAAATACTTTTCTCATGAGATCAGGCTGATTCATCGAATTCAGGCTCAAACTGATACGGCTAACAGCTACACTGACTGACAATGTTTACACAACAAAGTGTGCTAGTAGAGGCGTGAAGCTTTTCCTGGTGACGTGGAGCCGATCCGAGAATCACTGCACATTATGTAAGCTGACCAATCAGAGCCTCTTGAGGTCGTTTTCATGTTAGCTGAGTAGCAGTATATGATCAAAGTAAGATATATGAAGAAATAATTTTCTACTAGTGAAACGTGAGCACACATTGATTTGCATCTTATAAACACAACCAAGCCTTAAAAATACACTCTAGATCACCCCTTCAGTAATTGTTTTTATTTTATTTCAGCCAAATTAAAAGAGATAAGAATATCCCTACTGAAAAATCCATCTTAAACCAGCCTAGGCTGGTGGTCTGGTTTTAGTTGGTTGACCAGCCTGGTTTAAGATGGGTTTTGGCCATTTCCAGGCTGGTTTCCATTCATTTCCAGCCTGGTCTTAGCTGGTCAGGCTGGGAAATGACCTGCTAAAACCAGCTTGACCAGCCTGGTTTAAGCTGGACATAGCTGGTGTTGGCTGGTCAAGCTGGTTTTAGCTGGATTTAACTGGTCATTTTCCAGCCTGACCAGCTAAGACCAGGCTGGAAATGACTGGAAACCAGCCTGGAAATGGCCAAAACCCCTCTAAAACCAGGCTGGTCAACCAACTAAAACCAGCCAACCAGCCTAGGCTGGTTTAAGCTGGATTTTTCAGCAGGGATACTTAAAAAAACACTGAAAAAATGTCTTTGCTCTGTTAAACATCACTTGGGAAATATTTGAAACATGCAAATAATTCAGTCTCTAGCAGGATCATTTCAGATAAATATTCCTGTAACTCAGGATTATAATAATGTGACTCAGGAGGTGAGTTAATCATTCCTGTTTCTAATTATTTTGGCTTTTGTGCATTTATAGTCATTTCTTATTCAGATTATTATAAAAAATTGCATATGTGGTCATATTTGGCTATTGAAAATGCTCAAATAAATGTGTTGTGACGCATTTGTCCTCATTTTCAACACTGAATGTGTTGTTTTATGCTTTCTTTTTGTCAAGTGTTTTGCTTGCATGTTTGTGCTGTCTCTGTCTCCAATAAACGACTCTTGCTTTGATAATTTCTGTAATTAATGACACTTTTAAGACGAGCACTGTTTGGCATCACTGCATGTAGGCCTGAATAAATGTGCCTCTTTGTTCATGGAAACACACTAATCCACAAACACACGTTCTGATGCAACGACGAGACAATCGCTGCGGGCGGCTCAATGAATGAGTCAGTAAAGAGATTCACTGAACCGTCTCCAGACGTCCAGATCCAAGAACACACAGATAAACATTTACACATCATGCAGACACACTCGAAATGACACACAAGCACAGGTCACAGACAGGTTCATGCATTACTCACTCAACGAGAGAGCAAACACACATCAGTGAGTGAGACTGGAGCTGCTGGCTGTGTGATTCAGCAGACATGAGCTTTAACCTACACACACACTGCGGGCTGGTTTAGATTCTGTGTGTTTGCTGAGGTGGATTATTGGATGTTTGTGATGCTTCATTAGCTTCCGTCCACATATTTGTATGCACATTTTGTTATATCGCATAAAAAAAAGCTTAATGGTAATGTCAGATGTGTGTATACATTGTGAAAATGTGCATTAAGAACTTATGAGTAGGATAAACTTTATATCCAGTATGAAACAATGTGCATAAACTACAATGGAAACACATTTACTGTATAAATTACAGCATGTGCATCAGTAAAGTCAAGTGATTTAGGGCTCTATTATCAGAGGTGGTAAGAGTACTGAAAAATCATACTCAAGTAAAAGTACTTGCTCAAAAATGTAGTGCAAGTAGAGTAAAAGTATATGTTGTTAAGTAAGTAAAGTAAAGTGTTGTAAGTAAAAAGTAGCCCATTCAAAAGTATTCAAGAGTAGTGAGTATTACGCTGGGAAAGGTTGATGTGTCCACATGTAATTTGTGCACGTATGTGTAAACGTAACATTCTGTAGTGCATTTAGTTATTGTTTACAGCCATTTCGGTCATCATACAGTAAAAATCTGTCATCTTCTCATCAGTCTAAACAGTCTCTGGGTCATTGCGTGTAAGTATCTTCTCGGATACTTTTAATCAGAGATGGCCAAACTAGGGCCCACAGGCGAAAGTTGGCCCTTTGTATCCTTTGATTTGGCCCCCAGAGGGAAAATGATTGGGTTGGGAAATGCCTTTAACAGAAAGGCATTTCTCAATTCTATTTTAATCTAACCTTTTGTTTATTTGTTTTATTGTTTAGCTACAAAAAGCAAACTAAAATTAAATGTTTCGATTAAATGTTGTGCATGAATCAGATCTTTAAGAAAATGTACATTCTGTCACTTAACGAATACAAATCAATGCAAATGCAGGTTCAACATGACTAGTGTATTGGGCCTTGAACTCCATTGTTTGGATCTTTTAAATATTTTTAAAATGGTTTTATTGCAATAAGTTCGTTAAATTAATATGAATTTTCAATAAAAAATAAAGAGAATGCATTAGTAAATACGGTTGAAGTATATTTTTTCTATTTATTTGTAAATATTATTAAATAAATTAGGAAATTACCCATGGCAACTTTAATGTAATACAGTTTGCTATATTTGCTTTCGGCACACAGCTCTCAATCAAGCTTGGATTTTGGCTCTTCGTAAGAAAAAGTTTGTGCACCCCTGCATTTAATGCTTCCAAAAGGTTTGCTGCATGTCTTGAGGTTGTTCAGTATGGTGCAATTTGATTGAACAGGAATCACAGGACTGATTTTTCTAATCCCCATAGACAGGAAAAAATAAAGTAGTGGAGTAAGTACCAATACTTCACTACTTTATCAATCTACTTAGTAAATTACAATTCCTGAGAAAAACTACTCAATTACTGTATTTGAGTTTTTGTAATTAGTTACTTTACACCACTGTCTATCATAAACCCTGCGCAATAAGGTGCAAGGAGTGTATGGCGCGATTTGTTGCTATTTTCAGACCAGGGCAACTGTCATTTTCACATTTTGCGCTACATTGTGGACTTATGGGTGTGCTGGTCTTAAAAAGAGGTGTGCTAAGGCGCATTGTTGGTATGTTGCTATTTTGAGACAACAAATCGACCGTGCCATTGACCAACTAAAAGCTGCTTTAAAGTCCAGCAGAGTTTTTGTAATTTAAAGAGCATGTTAAGTCTAGTTCACACTACATGACTTTAAACCTCGGCAGATCGCTGTGCCGGTCACACTACATGACTCAATTTTGTGTCTTTAAGGGTGCTTTCACACCTAGACTTTTGTTTTGGAACCTGTTTCGTTTCCCCAGTTAGCGCGGTCCGTTTGGCATATGTGAATCTAGCAATCGCGCTCAGATCAGCGCCAAATCAATCGGTCAGAGATCGCCTGAATGAGGTGGTCTCGGCTCGATTGAAACTAACTCTGGAGCGGATCGATTGTAGTGACAAAGCAATACGATCCGAACCAGGCTATATCACAGAGTATTATGGATATGTAATAGGCATATATACGGCTATATAAAGAGAAAATTATGAGTAGGGTGGGATGTCATCATTCCTAGCGGTAAATGTGCATTTCATGTAAAATACAAACGTGAAAGGATGCTGAACTATTAACGAGAGCTGTTTAGAAAAATTGACCGAACTGCAGTCTTGGTTTATCTGTTATTTCTCTCTATAATGTAAACCCTATAATGCATAAGCCAACTGCTCTGAATGAGAAAGTCTTACCTCAGATTTTTATTTGGTGACAATGTCTTTGGGTGTCACCATTCAAAATGAAAGTGCAGCTTTTTGCTTATGTCTTATTGCTCGTCGTTATAAATTAAAAAACGACGCATGACAGCTGAGCGGGACTCTGCAAAGTAAACCCTGAAACTCTAACCAATGTGAGTAGAGTTTACTCGGACGTGACTTGTTTTAGCTCTTTTGGTCCGTTTATAAACTTACATTGTCGCACCAAGAACGAAGAGCAACAATGTAACAATTGTAATCCCTGTTTCGCAACGAGAATCGATCCACAGGTGTGAAGGCACCCTTAATCGCTGTGGTGTTTACGCTACGCGACACTATGTAAATGATCTACAAGAGGGGGATCACAGGCTACATGATCTGACAACAACTCGTTCCCCAACAGCTCAGTCAAGCAACCAAACCACAGCCAATGAAAATTTGAGGGAGGAGCCGTCAGAAAGAGCTGAACACTATTGGTTGCTTGTGTGCTGATGACATCACTGACAGCGTATCAATCTTTCAAGGGAGCATTTAAAAACATCTTCAATCAGCTGATGCATCCGCGGATCAATCGCTCATCTGCAATGTTCAAGTGGATAGATGTGGCTTTAACACTAGAACTACAGAGGCAGTCAGACAGATTTAAATTGTTATAATTTAATAACTCTATGAAATTAAACTAGCATATCTATAACACCCTGACGTTTTCTAAATATCTGTGTATTTCTTTCTAACATTGTTATTTTTTTTAAATTACAAAGCAGTAAAGAACTGAGCATTCTTAACTTTATTTACCATATTGGTCAAAATGACTGCATGCACGTCTGCTACTTGTCGCTGTGACTTTAAATATGAGTGCCTTTTTGCCTAGCAACTTCCTGCTAACATAAACATGACTTTACTTCAGATATATATTTCAAAACAGCATGTTCAGTGTCGAGAAATAGATCCTGTTTGAAAGTGAAAATGAAAGCGAGGCCCAGACCTTTGTTCTAGTATCTTAACTACGTATTTATAGGCTGTATTACCAAAACGATCATATTTTTAGGGTAATGGTGTCATAAAATATGATGACAGACATTCAGAGCTTAATTTTGATATCTCAATGGAAGCTTTGAATGTAAGGCCCAATCCCAATTCTATTTTTGTACCCCTACCCCTTCCCCTTAGCCCTTAAAACCGAAGGGGAAGGGCTTTAAAACTTACAGCAC